>NW_026969360.1:0-43417 GCF_028390025.1 Pseudophryne corroboree
TTTTCTGCAAAATTTTCGCTGCAATCTGTAAAATTAATAAATATGTACATGTGTGTGTGTGTGTGCTTTACTCAAAACAAGTGCACAACATGAATCATTACAAGCATATAATAAGACATATTTTAGGACGTGATATGTAGTGAAATGAGATTAGGTAATTTGTAAAATTATAGACATAACACTACTGTGTCTGCAGAGCTGAATCATGTTTGTTAAATTAATAAAAAATATATTAAGCATTGAAATAGTGTGCATTGTACGTAGTTACAAAAGAATGTGCATTTGCATGTCTACATTAGTGGGTCATGTTAGAGCATCACAATCTACAATTTTATTTAAACATGCCCACTATTTAAATATATATTTGGAATGTCCTAGTTATATATTTACATTACCCAAATATTTTATATAAAATATATATAATATATTTATTTAATATCAATACATTTTTTAACAAATATTGACATTATACTGTGATTTATTTAAAAAAAAGGATTTTAGTCATAATCTTTAAAATAAACTTGCAATTATTATGTATGCATGTACATTTTCAACATAGTTGTTTTTGGATCTAATAACTAATTTTCACGTTTAGTGTACCATAATATCAGCAAAAAATGTAAATGTTATACAGTATTTAATGTGCGAAGGTCCAAAAAAGAATAGGTTTATTCAACCAAACATCAGTTAAAATACAGGTATGCAGAGACCGTCACTTGTCGGGGAATATAATGCAGAGCGTCCTTCCCGGTCTCTGTTCGTGCTGCAGCTCACGATCGGTGCCGGGCGGAAAGATGTCAAGCAGCGGCTTTGCCTCCCACGGGTGATAATCTCAGCTCCCGGTATGTAGACGGCCTCAACGCGTTTCGGATAGTCCTCTATCCTTCCTCAAGAGATGCCGCCATGTCTATCTCTCCGGGTATTTATCCCCTGAAGATCCCGGTCACGTGATCCAAAGGATCCAATCAGCATCACCTATACCCGGCTTCTCTCATTCAATGTTAAAAACGGCCTATCGTGACTTCACTGATTAGAATCGTACATGCATACATTCTATATATGAAAACTTTCTTTTACATATATTAAAACAATCCAATTCATCTATTAAACATTATACACAAAAGATTTAAAACAAAAGATTTAAAACAAAATGGTGACCCTGTCTAGCATCCCTACACAGTAATTTCTACGGTCGTGACATGCTGATTGGGTCTTCTCACATTATTAGAAGCCGGGTATGTGGGTGAGTGTCCATATTCAACAGAAAAAGACAAAAAAAAGGGACATATATTAGATGTTATACAGTTCAATGGCACCATTCTTTCTAGCATTTTTCATATACTATAGGAACCATTTGGATTCAAATTCAATGTTTAATCCATTTGGTGTCAGGGTTTTCATCTCATATATAGTGCGCATTTCCATTCTAGCTAGTGCAGATTCCATATCTTTAGTACGCCAATTACTTTTACCCAATTTGATCCCACAAAATGATTTTAGTTCTTTAATTGCACATTTATGGCTATCTTTAAAGTGCATAGATACACTGTGATTTTTAAAACCTTTTTTAATATTTCGTACATGTTCTGATAGACGTTCTTTTAGCATTCTGCTTGTGCGACCGATATATTGGGTCCCGCACGTACATTCCAAAAGATATATTACATTTTTACTGTTACAAATAATAAATTCCCTGACTGGGTATTCCACCTTGGTTATGTTGGATTCATATTTTTCTACCTTATTTGGAGTTTTACAGTTTTTGCACATACTGCACTGGCCACATCTATAGAAGCCTTTTGAGGTGATCCTAGTAGTCATTTTCTGTACGGGCAGAGCACTTCTAACCAATTTAGAACCTAGGTTTTCTGCTTTTTTATATACAAATTTAGGATGATCTGTGATGACATTTTTAAGAAGAGGGTCTCTTTTGAGAATAGACCAGTGTTTTTTGATGATTTTTTCTACCTGTCGATACTGTGAAGTGTAGGAAGTGATGAATAGAACCTCCTTATTGAGGCCCTGAGTATTCCTTTTCTTGTTTATGCCTTGTAGCATTGTATGTCTATCCATCTTTCTACACTTCTGTCTTGTACCTTGAATTATCTCTGGCTTAAACCCTTTATCTAAAAATTGTTTTTCCATAACATCTGCTTGTTCCTCATATGTTTCTAACATAGAACAGTTCCTCCTAAGTCTTTGGAACTGACTGTTAGGTATACTTCTAATCCAATTTTCATGGTGGTTGCTATTGAAATCAACATATGAGTTACAGTCTGTTGGTTTAGTGTAATTTTTAGTAATTAATGTAATACCCTCAGGACATATTGTTAGATCCAAAAAGTTACTCTCCAATTTGCTTATTTCGAAGGTTAATTGTATATGTTTGTCATTTGAGTTCAAAAAAGAGCAGAACTCCTGTAAGGCCACCTCCGTTCCTCCCCATATGAACATGATATCGTCCACATAGCGGAACCAGGACACTAGGCTGTCACTCCATGGATGTCCCGCCCAGACCTGTTGGTCCTCCCAATGGGCCATGAATAAATTAGCTTAACTAGGTGCCAGCCTAGTGCCCATCGCTGTCCCGGACGTCTGCATGTAGAAGTATCCTTCATACCAAAAAAAAATTATTGTTAAGAATCAAAGCAATACCTTCCAATATAAACTCTTGTTCCTTATCATTGACCTTATATTTATCCAAGTGATACTTGATTGCTTCTAGGCCTAAAGAATGTTGAATAATGGTATAGAGTGAGGTGACGTCAGCCGTCACCAATATATAGTGCGGTAACCATTCAATCGCTTCCAACCTATTAATCACCGCAATGGTGTCCTTAATGTATGATTTTGTTCCATATACCATGGGTTGAATTTTATAATCTAAAAAGGAGGATAGGTTGGACGTAATGGAGTCCACCCCTGCTACTATTGGACGTCCAGGTGGTTTTTCACTATTTTTGTGCATTTTCGGCAGGATGTATATCACCGGGATGGCTGGTTTATCCAATTGGACAAATCCTGCTTCTTCCTCAGTTAATACCTCCAAAGTGGTATACAATGCCAAAAAAGTTTCTAATTTCTTTTGAATAATATTAGTGGGGTCTCCCCGCAGCTTTTTATAAGTCTCTTTGCCAGTCAGTTGTCTAAGGATTTCCTAGTGGTAGTCTTCTCGGTTGAGAATGACTACCCCGCCCCCCTTATCCGCCGGCTTAATGACGATCTCATTATTCATTTTTAGCGATTTAATCGCTTGTCGCTCTCCCTGAGTTAGGTTGGGGGGGTTTTTAGAGGTGAATTTGTATGAGAAAGATCTTCTCTGACCAAGGCCTCAAATGCTTCCACAAAGCATCCTTTTTTATGCCTTGGATAGAATTTTGATTTTTTTCTTAAAGACTTTTATACCTAAATCTTGTGGGGTTTCTGAGTTATCTTTTTCCTCAAAGAACCGTTTAAGGGCTAGCTTCCTAATGAATCTTTCCAGATCCACAAACGTCTCAAAATCATCTGTTTTATTTGATGGGGCAAATTTTAATCCTTTTCCTAACAAGGATTGTTCATCCTTAGAGAGCGTATAGCTACTCAGATTGAAGATATTAGTGTGGCCCAACAGATCTTGTTGATTTTTATTGTCCTCTATGTTGGCCTGATCTTTTAATTCTTCTACTGGGGAAATTATGGTACTAATTTTGTTGTGATGTTTATTTAATTTCCCTGCTCGACAACCTCTCCTCCTCCTAAAATTTTTATGGGGTTTTACGGATATTGTTTTTTCCTTCGGTCCTTGTCTAAAAAAGATCTTGTATAATGGGGTGAACTTCTTCTATCTCTATATCCTCCTTTTTCAAACCCATAACTCCCTTCATCATATTCATTTGGACCCATATTGCTTTCATGGTTCCTCTCTTGATTTTGTGTTTCTCTAAAATTGTGTCTATAAGATGTTATGAACCTTTGATTCCTTCCTGTTTTCTAGTTAGTATGAGACCTACTTCCCAGTATTTCTTTTTTGTAGTATGGGGATCTATTCGCTTGATCTTTCAATCGGCAAGTATCCCTCCAACGAGGGGAGTAGTGTCTTGATCTATCCTCCTTTTCGGTGTGATTTCTTAAGTTATAATTGGCACCTGTGTCTTGGTAATGGGAATGTTTGAATTTCATATTATCAACATTGATCCTCTTACCATTATTTTGGTGATTCCAATTCACATCATGTGTTTTTTCTTTATTGAGGGAAATGGACATGTTCCTAACTTCTTTTACATGTGTTCCATTCACCTTATATGGATAACCTTCCTCATAATCTTTCTTATCTCTCATATATTTCTTTAATTTTTTGTTTCTAAGTTCCCTTTCATTTCTTCCTACTCTTATGGCAGTTCTTTCTACATAAGTTTTGTAGTCCTCCAATTTTTCAAACGGTTTTAAGAGAGATTCCATAATCTTAATTTCCTGTTCTACCTCTTTCAAAAGTCTCCCTTTCTCCTCAATGATGTGATTCATCAGTTTAAAAGAACATGCATTTAAAATATCACACCAAGTATTAGTGAAAGATTCAGATTCATTACCAAAAGATGGCAATTTGTCCAACCTTAAACCTCTTGGAATTATTTGTTCTTTAACATATCTTTCAAGTGCAGATATTTACCACCACATATTTCCTTCTCTGATGAGTAATTTTTCCATTTTGCGCATTGCGCTTTCTATATTATCTCTCAGAGTGGTCTGATCATAGTCTGCACTAAAAATATTGTCAAGCCACCCTTGTCTCTCAGTTCTGTGTTTAAACATACTGGAGACCACTGGGTGTTTACCATGAATGAGGCTGTTACTACCCCTCCTACTGAATAAGAAGCAGCTGTTTGAAAACTGGGTGTATTTTGGTTTACAAGTCTGAAAAGATAGAGTGTTTCCCAAATGCGCTTCTAATTAATGCTGCTGATAACCTGATCGGGTTACACCTTTACCCGCAATGAAAGAAACCTGAACAAATGAACAATTCAGGTTATCTGCGCTAGAATATACCATAAAGATACCTTTTGGAGCACGTGAGACTGAACATTAATGTAAGTCCTATTTATCATTTAGCACAGATTGCAGACATATTTGGATGCACGATAAAGATACCTTTTGATGACTGCGGGTGAGAACACTAAAGTAAGTGTCGGCCCATCAGCCAAGTTGAAAGGGAAAAAATTTTCTGCGTCAACAGCCAGACTTAGACAGAAAGGGGAAACATTGTAACACCTGTGTGGTTATATAATTGTTACTGTGTCACAACGGGAGTGTGATATTGCACTGAATAGTGTCTCTATAAATTGAGGATTAAAATATAAAGAAAGGGTTTATGTTTTTCACCTATAACTTTCAATTATCACCAATAGAGGCAGCATATATATCTGCCACATAGAAGTGGTAATAATACACTATATATGGTATATTCTAGCGCAGATAACCTGAATTGTTCATTTGTTTAGGTTGCTTTAATTGCGGGTAAAGGTGTAACCCGATCAGGTTATCAGAGCATTAATTAGAAGCGCAGTTGGGAAACACTCTATCTTTTCAGTATTTAATGTGATATTGCATTAGTTTTAAACATATTTTCAAAATATTAAAAATATTTAATGAAATCATTTTAATTCATTAAATTTTTTTGTTGTTTTTATTTTTAATTTCCATACAGAATAACATGATTGACACTTTCGGATGGACCTCTGCACAGAACAAAGTGAACGGGCTCAAGCGGAATATGTTGCATTATAAATCATTAATGATAAACATTGCTATTATCTTTCGTTTATTATTTATAAAGTACTGTGCGGATAATACGTTTTAAATTTTGGTAAATTTTTATTGAAGTCCACGCAATAAAGATCACATGTAACATGATATCTTAACAGTTGTTGGTGCTTTGATATTTTATAAAAATGTATACATAAAAATAATATGTAAGCTTGATTATATTTTTAAGGAATCATTCCTCTGGAGAAAGACATCTTTGAAGTTTCCTTGTTGAACTTCCTTGATTTTTTCTTTTTTTTTTCAAACTGTGGATATATAAAAATTTTAGATCATTAATTACGCAAAAATTTTTTTCATGGAATGTAAAGATTATATTTTTGGACTAAATTACAAAAAGTAATAATTATTGAAATATATGTTTTCATATCACTGTGATGACTGCATCATTATATTTCTATTATCCATAAATATTAGTATTATAAGTAATATACAAGGGACAAAGAATATTACTAAAGCTATATACATTAAAATGAATCTTATAAAATTTTGATGTATAAATTGGCAAAATAAATCCTGTCTTCAAGAGCACAAATAAGGTTACATCAACAAAATTTACGCTGTTAACTATTGATTTAAATCTATAATTGAGTGATAAATACAACCGTGAAACATAGAGCTTTGCAGGTAAATTTGAATCTGTTGGTAAATTAATCGTTTTTTAATACTACAGTTGTGGACCAATTATTTTTCCAATGGCATACTCAGACACCAGCAAGTAATAAATATAATGTTGCACAATGAGGACTTAAGTTTATGTAAGAAGAAAATAAAAATATTCACATGGTAACTGTGGGGTCCAATTGCGGCTTGGACAACAATGAGGTATACTGTCTGCATGGTTAAATAGAGATTATAGAATTCCGTCATTTAAATTAATGCTGAACATTATATTAGATATATATATATATTTTATTTTTAAATTAAGCATATCACAACATATGTAGATGTAGGAAACATACCTAACATATCTAATTCCAATTGATAATTGTATTATAATACTAAAGTATATAGTATGAACAAAATGGAAATGGTGGAGAAGTGAGATAATGGAGAAGTTGGACATGGCAAGCAATCATTGTATGAATTCATATTAGAATTTCCACAATATAATAATGTCATCAAAAGATGACTATTTGCCATTACATAATTAGCGGAAGGATAAAATATCAGAACTTTTATATTGATCAGAAAAATAACACTTTTATTCATGATGTTAGGTATTTTCAGTTTTATATAAATCTTAATTTTTTTGACTTACATGATTATAAATAATTGCCAGGAGTATTATAAATCTTCAGTATGGACAATCCTTGATGGAGACTTATTATAGCATCTTGGAATAACTGTAGCAATGTAGACATATAAATATTTCAAAAATCACAGTTAATTTCTGATGGTGAGGTTATGGTACTATAAAATGTAGACAAATAAATATTGTCTGCTGCCAAATTATAATCATTACAATACTAATTAAAATCTAATGTTAATACTGCTAAGAACATAACATTCACTTTGGGATTGAACAAGTAGCTAGGTGCATTTATTGCTATGGAGATGTGGAAAAGTTGTGTCAGTTTCAATGCATAATATTCTCTAAATATAATTCTGTCAGTCTTTTAACATATAAAAGCATTGTGGAACCTGTAGTCCACCCACCTAGCTAAGCAGTCAGTCTCGTCCGCCGTTTGAATGGGGTGTGAGGGATAGGCGGCAGCGACTAGGTGAAGGCGCAAGCAGGGTGAAGAGAGGGGATAAGGTTAGCGGGGTGAAGGGGAAAAATATAGGTATTGTGTCAAGGAAGCATATATGACCATTAGGCACACAAAAAGGATTCAGTCAGTCTTTAATCATATAGAAGCATTGTGGAACCTGTAGTCCACCCATCCAATAATTGAGAACTCGTGGCGCTACCCTAACTGTAAACACAAAAATAGAGGTAGTCTATATTTTACCACAAGCTCCAGGTGAAGTTCACTTACATAAGCATTGGATTCTAAAACAAAAAACAAAAAATATACAATAGTGTAATATGTAGCAGCAAGATTCCAAATGTATATTCTTACTGGTCCCACTCACATGTAGAAACTTTTAGAAAGGCATATCATCCACTTTAAGGGGTATGTCCAGAAGTCATCAGCAGGATTCTGGGTGACGTTAGTCTGTATATGTCATCCATAAAGGAATTCCCAATATGATACAAAAAACTTTAAAAAAGCCAATATGGTGCAATATTGTTTGATAAAATAAAAAGATTTAATAACAAGTATTACACTCACAATTTATAAAATTCAAAAAGGCATATATCACCAATCATATGGTACATTCAAACGATATCCTCCCACAGCGCTGATCAAAAATCCCTCTACATTCCAGGAAGGGGTCGATGGTCAGACAGTGACAGCCAGGGAATATCAGATGTTGTTTTGCTTAAACGCGTTTTCGGTCATAGGACCTTCCTCAGAAGCATAAAACTCTGGAGTGAATAAACACCCTTTTATACCCTCTTAATTGGGGTGATTACAAACACCTTACTTTTAATTCTAAACATCTGTGTAATTGGAAATCATTTCACTTCCCTCCATGATATTCGTCACCAGGAAGTGACGTTTTTGCGTTCCACCGGTCTATCATTATAACTTATTTATTTAACTACAATACAATATCCACGGAACTATAGTGCAGAGGGTCCAACCCTCTTAACAGGGGGTCTTTCCTGCACTTAGTTTGGATGTTTTTTAGTCTTCCAGACCAAAAGACGTGTGACCGGAAGTGACGCATATGCGTTCCACCGGTCACACGTCACACCACTGCTCTTTTCCAAAACATGAAGGACGTAACCGGAAATGACGCCTTTGCGTTTCACCGGTTCATATTCCTTCTCGATTGGGTTCCCCATTAAAGATAGTAAAGCCGGAAATAACGTCTATGCGTTCCACCGGTCATATATTTTTCCTCAACTTCTCTCCAAACAGAAAGGACATAACCGGAAGTCGCGCCTCTGCGTCCCACCGGTGCATATTCCTCCTCCATTACATTCCCCATATCATGTATTATAGATAGTATAACCTCCATTATTAATACCAACCAAAACAATGAACAGATTTCATAATAAAATATATACAATGTGAAAATTCCATTCATATATAGATGTCACATAAATCTATTTCCGCACGTCATCCGTGTTTTCCATGTTTTCCTGTTTGCGTTTCACTTGTAAAAAGAGGGTTCTCCATCCATTTTCACCAGATCAGGGATGCAGTCATTTAACATTTATAGTTCCCATAGGGTCATAAGTGAGTCCAAAGATTCATATAAAACAGAGATAAAAAAGTATGTAAGGCACCTTAATATATAATTACAAAGGAGGTTAGTATTTATTAGGACTGTAGGAACCACTTTAATTCAAAATCTCCGTTTAGTCCTAAAGGTGACAAGGTTCCTAACTTGTAGATCCAGCGCATTTCGGACTTGGCCAACCTGATCTCAATATCTTTACTGCGCCAAGTAGGCCCCACAAGCTGTATTCCCCAAAAGGACTTTATCCCATTGGTACTGCAATTATGGGCGAGTTTGAAATGTGCAGATAAACAATGCGTTTCAAGTCCCCTCTTAATGTTATATAGGTGTTCAGACATCCTGATTTTTAGACATCTGGTTGTTTTTCCTATATATATTAAACCGCAACTACATTCTATAGCGTAAATCACATTTTTCGAATTGCACGTTATGAATTCTCTAATTGTATATCTAGTTCCTTTTACTGTGAATTCCTTCATCTTATTAGTTCCCTTAGTAGCTCTGCACATGTTACACATGGCACACCTATGGAAACCCTGAGATCTAATACTACTCCTTATTGGTGCTTCTATAGAGCTATGTACCAGTTTATCCTTTAGGGATTTTGACTTCCTATATATAAATCGAGGTCTATCAGGTAAAAGAGACCCAATGATATTATCTTTCTTAAGAACTTTCCAATGTCTCCTGAATATTCCTTCAATTTGTTTATGTTGGGAATTAAAGTCTGATATGAAGGACCACTGATATTCATTATTTTCATCTTTTTTATTGGTATTAAAAATCATCTCTTTTCTATCGAATGTTTGGACTTTCAAATAGGCTTCTTTTAATTGTTCTGTTTTATATCCCTTTTCAAGGAAGCGATCAGTCATTTCTGCTATTTGAGTTTCATAAACTTCTGTTTCCGTACAATTTCGTTTTACCCTCATATATTGACTATAGGGAATGCTATTTAGCCAATTTTCATGATGTTGGCTTCCCTTTTCGATAAAATTATTTGAGTCTGTAGTTTTACGGTATAGTTTGGTGTGTACCTTATTGTCCTTTATATATATATACATAAATCTAAATATGAAATTTCTACTGGACTTTTATTGGCTGTAAGATGAATGTTGAATTCATTAATGTTTAGGGAATTTAAAAAAAGCTGGAGATCTTCCATACTTTTCACCCATATGAATAGTACGTCATCGATAAATCTGCGCCAGAGCACCAGGCCCGCCCCCAGAACGCCATCCTGCCATACTTTTTGATCTTCCCAGTAGGCCATAAATAGATTGGCGTAACTGGGAGCGAACCTGGTGCCCATCGCAGTCCCAATGCGCTGCAGATAATAGGTGCCGTTAAACACAAAATAATTATTGGTCAAAATAAATCGAATGCTTTCAATTAAAAAACTTTTTAAGTCATTGGAGTAATCTGACTGTTCCAAAAAATATTTGACTGCTTCTATTCCCTTCTCTTCTTGGATTATAGTATACAGACTTGTAACATCTGCACTTACTAATATAAATTTCTCATTCCAATTTATATTGTCTAACAGCTGCAGTACATCACCCGTATCTTTAAGATAGGATTTGGTCTGTTTGACCAGAGGCTGTAGATAATGGTCTACTATGGATGAAAGAGTTGATGTAATACTATTACTACCTGATATAATAGGTCTGCCTGGGCGGTGGGCAGGGTCCTTGTGGACTTTTGGGAGGGTGTATATGGTCGGTACTGATGGATGCTTTATGTTAATATATTCATACTGAGATTTTGTAATCACATTTTTTGCTAAAGCATCATCTGTTAGTGCTACCAATGATTTTGCAATCCGAGCACTTGGATCGCTTTTCAGCTTTCCATATGTACCACCGTCATTTAGTTGCCGATAAATTTCGGCAATATAGTCCTCCTTGTCCACAAGAACCACTGCTCCACCCTTATCAGCCGGTTTGATGATTATTTGATCATCCTCCTTCAGGCTTTTTAATGCCTGCCATTCTTTTATTGTTAGATTACATTTTTTGTTTTTACTTCTCAATACTTTTTCAACGTCATCCATTACTAATTTGTTAAAACATTCAAGGAAACTTCCTTTCATGTGGGCTGGGTAAAAGGATGATTTAAGCTAAAACTGTGACCCTGATTGAGCTGGGGCATCTTCGACAGCAGTATTATCTTTATTAACGAAGAATTTTTTTCAGTGAGTTTTTGATATATTTTTGCATATCAATATAAAAATCAAACGAGTCAACTTGACTCGTGGGGGCAAATTTTAATCCTCTCCTGAGTACCTTTTCTTCATCAATAGTTAATATCCTCTTACTTAGATTGAATATTTTTACATTGGTACTAACAGTCTTTATATTTTCCTCCACTGGTTGCGCTACAACAGTATTTTTGGTTTTTGGTTTAGCTCTCCCTCCTCTTTTACCTCTCCTATTTTTTCTTTTGGGTTTTGTGTTTAATGGTATCTCAGTCTTCCTGATTGTCTCCACCCTAAAAAAGGAGATCTATCAAATCTTTCTCGATCAAACACCCTATCATTGGTATATCTGTTTGACTCTGGGGGAAATTCATCCCCTTGATTCATTCTTCGTCTTGAGAGATCTCTTCTCTCATTTTGGTTATCATTTCTCCAATTTTGACGCTGTCTGGTATAGGATATGTGACTTCGTTGTCCTTGTCTCTCACTATTATGCCATCTATGATTTATACGGGGTCTTTCATGATACCTGAATTCGTCTTTATCAGGTCTATGTGCCCTATGATCTATATTGTTTTTTCTAATGGCCTGATCTTGGATAGGATCGGTCAATTTGCTTTTGGCATTTTTACCTATTAAAGATTTATTGACAAGGTCGTCTGTATCTCTCTGATATTTTTTTCTTTTCTTCTCTCTTAGGTCTCTAGTTTCTTTGTTTAATTTCCTTACAATTTCTATTTCCGCCTCTCTGTAGTCATCAAGATTTTTAATGGGCTCTACTAGAGTCTGTAAATTGGTAATTTCTTCATTTAGTGACTGTTGGACTTTTTTTCTTTCTTTTAAGATCAAATCAATCAGGTGATGAGAGCACTGATCTAAGATCATGTCCCATTCTTTCTTAAACTCTTCTGATGACTGAAAGGAGGGGGTTTTTTCTATTCTCAGACCTCTAGGTATTAAATTATCAGCCTGGTATCTTTCCAGGGTATTGATCTCCCACCACATTCTATTTTCCCTCAGGACTGCATTATCCAATTTATGCAGCACTGAGGAAAGGTCTTCATCTCCCATATTGATTTCATTGGAAGATTTGGAAAATAGAGTGTCAAATAATTCCCTTCTACTTTCTCTAAATGACAACATTGTGGTCGCAGTTCTAAGTTTGGGGTGAAAGAAATAGATATAGAAATTACAAGTTTGTAACCCAGAACTGCGCTCACAGGTTAAGATGACAGCCCGTGTTCCCAAGAAAAGCCTTCACCAAGACTTTACCTATACACCAATCCAATAATTGAGAACTCGTGCCGTTACCCTAACTGTAAACACAAAAATAGAGGTGGTCTATATTTTACCACAAGCTCCAGGTGAAGTTCACTTACATAAGCATTGGATTCTAAAACAAAAAACAAAAAATATACAATAGTGTAATATGTAGCAGCAAGATTCCAAATGTATATTCTTACTGGTCCCACTCACATGTAGAAACTTTTAGAAAGGCATATCATCCACTTTAAGGGGTATGTCCAGAAGTCATCAGCAGGATTCTGGGTGACGTTAGTCTGTATATGTCATCCATAAAGGAATTCCCAATATGATACAAAAAACTTTAAAAAAGCCAATATGGTGCAATATTGTTTGATAAAATAAAAAGATTTAATAACAAGTATTACACTCACAATTTATAAAATTCAAAAAGGCATATATCACCAATCATATGGTACATTCAAACGATATCCTCCCACAGCGCTGATCAAAAATCCCTCTACATCCAGGAAGGGGTCGATGGTCAGACAGTGACAGCCAGGGAATATCAGATGTTGTTTTGCTTAAACGCGTTTTCGGTCATAGGACCTTCCTCAGAAGCATAAAACTCTGGAGTGAATAAACACCCTTTTATACCCTCTTAATTGGGGTGATTACAAACACCTTACTTTTAATTCTAAACATCTGTGTAATTGGAAATCATTTCACTTCCCTCCATGATATTCGTCACCAGGAAGTGACGTTTTTGCGTTCCACCGGTCTATCATTATAACTTATTTATTTAACTACAATACAATATCCACGGAACTATAGTGCAGAGGGTCCAACCCTCGTAACAGGGGGTCTTTCCTGCACTTAGTTTGGATGTTTTTTAGTCTTCCAGACCAAAAGACGTGTGACCGGAAGTGACGCGTATGCGTTCCACCGGTCACACGTCACACCACTGCTCTTTTCCAAAACATGAAGGACGTAACCGGAAATGACGCCTTTGCGTTTCACCGGTTCATATTCCTTCTCGATTGGGTTCCCCATTAAAGATAGTAAAGCCGGAAATAACGTCTATGCGTTCCACCGGTCATATATTTTTCCTCAACTTCTCTCCAAACAGAAAGGACATAACCGGAAGTCGCGCCTCTGCGTCCCACCAGTGCATATTCCTCCTCCATTACATTCCCCATATCATGTATTATAGATAGTATAACCTCCATTATTAATACCAACCAAAACAATGAACAGATTTCATAATAAAATATATACAATGTGAAAATTCCATTCATATATAGATGTCACATAAATCTATTTCCGCACGTCATCCGTGTTTTCCATGTTTTCCTGTTTGCGTTTCACTTGTAAAAAGAGGGTTCTCCATCCATTTTCACCAGATCAGGGATGCAGTCATTTAACATTTATAGTTCCCATAGGGTCATAAGTGAGTCCAAAGATTCATATAAAACAGAGATAAAAAAGTATGTAAGGCACCTTAATATATAATTACAAAGGAGGTTAGTATTTATTAGGACTGTAGGAACCACTTTAATTCAAAATCTCCGTTTAGTCCTAAAGGTGACAAGGTTCCTAACTTGTAGATCCAGCGCATTTCGGACTTGGCCAACCTGATCTCAATATCTTTACTGCGCCAAGTAGGCCCCACAAGCTGTATTCCCCAAAAGGACTTTATCCCATTGGTACTGCAATTATGGGCGAGTTTGAAATGTGCAGATAAACAATGCGTTTCAAGTCCCCTCTTAATGTTATATAGGTGTTCAGACATCCTGATTTTTAGACATCTGGTTGTTTTTCCTATATATATTAAACCGCAACTACATTCTATAGCGTAAATCACATTTTTCGAATTGCACATTATGAATTCTCTAATTGTATATCTAGTTCCTTTTACTGTGAATTCCTTCATCTTATTAGTTCCCTTAGTAGCTCTGCACATGTTACACATGGCACACCTATGGAAACCCTGAGATCTAATACTACTCCTTATTGGTGCTTCTATAGAGCTATGTACCAGTTTATCCTTTAGGGATTTTGACTTCCTATATATAAATCGAGGTCTATCAGGTAAAAGAGACCCAATGATATTATCTTTCTTAAGAACTTTCCAATGTCTCCTGAATATTCCTTCAATTTGTTTATGTTGGGAATTAAAGTCTGATATGAAGGACCACTGATATTCATTATTTTCATCTTTTTTATTGGTATTAAAAATCATCTCTTTTCTATCGAATGTTTGGACTTTCAAATAGGCTTCTTTTAATTGTTCTGTTTTATATCCCTTTTCAAGGAAGCGATCAGTCATTTCTGCTATTTGAGTTTCATAAACTTCTGTTTCCGTACAATTTCGTTTTACCCTCATATATTGACTATAGGGAATGCTATTTAGCCAATTTTCATGATGTTGGCTTCCCTTTTCGATAAAATTATTTGAGTCTGTAGTTTTACGGTATAGTTTGGTGTGTACCTTATTGTCCTTTATATATATACATAAATCTAAATATGAAATTTCTACTGGACTTTTATTGGCTGTAAGATGAATGTTGAATTCATTAATGTTTAGGGAATTTAAAAAAAGCTGGAGATCTTCCATACGTTTGTCCCATATGAATAGTACGTCATCGATAAATCTGCGCCAGAGCACCAGGCCCGCCCCCAGAACGCCATCCTGCCATACTTTTTGATCTTCCCAGTAGGCCATAAATAGATTGGCGTAACTGGGAGCGAACCTGGTGCCCATCGCAGTCCCAATGCGCTGCAGATAATAGGTGCCGTTAAACACAAAATAATTATTGGTCAAAATAAATCGAATGCTTTCAATTAAAAAACTTTTTAAGTCATTGGAGTAATCTGACTGTTCCAAAAAATATTTGACTGCTTCTATTCCCTTCTCTTCTTGGATTATAGTATACAGACTTGTAACATCTGCACTTACTAATATAAATTTCTCATTCCAATTTATATTGTCTAACAGCTGCAGTACATCACCCGTATCTTTAAGATAGGATTTGGTCTGTTTGACCAGAGGCTGTAGATAATGGTCTACTATGGATGAAAGAGTTGATGTAATACTATTACTACCTGATATAATAGGTCTGCCTGGGCGGTGGGCAGGGTCCTTGTGGACTTTTGGGAGGGTGTATATGGTCGGTACTGATGGATGCTTTATGTTAATATATTCATACTGAGATTTTGTAATCACATTTTTTGCTAAAGCATCATCTGTTAGTGCTACCAATGATTTTGCAATCCGAGCACTTGGATCGCTTTTCAGCTTTCCATATGTACCACCGTCATTTAGTTGCCGATAAATTTCGGCAATATAGTCCTCCTTGTCCACAAGAACCACTGCTCCACCCTTATCAGCCGGTTTGATGATTATTTGATCATCCTCCTTCAGGCTTTTTAATGCCTGCCATTCTTTTATTGTTAGATTACATTTTTTGTTTTTACTTCTCAATACTTTTTCAACGTCATCCATTACTAATTTGTTAAAACATTCAAGGAAACTTCCTTTCATGTGGGCTGGGTAAAAGGATGATTTAAGCTAAAACTGTGACCCTGATTGAGCTGGGGCATCTTCGACAGCAGTATTATCTTTATTAACGAAGAATTTTTTTCAGTGAGTTTTTGATATATTTTTGCATATCAATATAAAAATCAAACGAGTCAACTTGACTCGTGGGGGCAAATTTTAATCCTCTCCTGAGTACCTTTTCTTCATCAATAGTTAATATCCTCTTACTTAGATTGAATATTTTTACATTGGTACTAACAGTCTTTATATTTTCCTCCACTGGTTGCGCTACAACAGTATTTTTGGTTTTTGGTTTAGCTCTCCCTCCTCTTTTACCTCTCCTATTTTTTCTTTTGGGTTTTGTGTTTAATGGTATCTCAGTCTTCCTGATTGTCTCCACCCTAAAAAAGGAGATCTATCAAATCTTTCTCGATCAAACACCCTATCATTGGTATATCTGTTTGACTCTGGGGGAAATTCATCCCCTTGATTCATTCTTCGTCTTGAGAGATCTCTTCTCTCATTTTGGTTATCATTTCTCCAATTTTGACGCTGTCTGGTATAGGATATGTGACTTCGTTGTCCTTGTCTCTCACTATTATGCCATCTATGATTTATACGGGGTCTTTCATGATACCTGAATTCGTCTTTATCAGGTCTATGTGCCCTATGATCTATATTGTTTTTTCTAATGGCCTGATCTTGGATAGGATCGGTCAATTTGCTTTTGGCATTTTTACCTATTAAAGATTTATTGACAAGGTCGTCTGTATCTCTCTGATATTTTTTTCTTTTCTTCTCTCTTAGGTCTCTAGTTTCTTTGTTTAATTTCCTTACAATTTCTATTTCCGCCTCTCTGTAGTCATCAAGATTTTTAATGGGCTCTACTAGAGTCTGTAAATTGGTAATTTCTTCATTTAGTGACTGTTGGACTTTTTTTCTTTCTTTTAAGATCAAATCAATCAGGTGATGAGAGCACTGATCTAAGATCATGTCCCATTCTTTCTTAAACTCTTCTGATGACTGAAAGGAGGGGGTTTTTTCTATTCTCAGACCTCTAGGTATTAAATTATCAGCCTGGTATCTTTCCAGGGTATTGATCTCCCACCACATTCTATTTTCCCTCAGGACTGCATTATCCAATTTATGCAGCACTGAGGAAAGGTCTTCATCTCCCATATTGATTTCATTGGAAGATTTGGAAAATAGAGTGTCAAATAATTCCCTTCTACTTTCTCTAAATGACAACATTGTGGTCGCAGTTCTAAGTTTGGGGTGAAAGAAATAGATATAGAAATTACAAGTTTGTAACCCAGAACTGCGCTCACAGGTTAAGATGACAGCCCGTGTTCCCAAGAAAAGCCTTCACCAAGACTTTACCTATACACCAATCCAATAATTGAGAACTCGTGCCGTTACCCTAACTGTAAACACAAAAATAGAGGTGGTCTATATTTTACCACAAGCTCCAGGTGAAGTTCACTTACATAAGCATTGGATTCTAAAACAAAAAACAAAAAATATACAATAGTGTAATATGTAGCAGCAAGATTCCAAATGTATATTCTTACTGGTCCCACTCACATGTAGAAACTTTTAGAAAGGCATATCATCCACTTTAAGGGGTATGTCCAGAAGTCATCAGCAGGATTCTGGGTGACGTTAGTCTGTATATGTCATCCATAAAGGAATTCCCAATATGATACAAAAAACTTTAAAAAAGCCAATATGGTGCAATATTGTTTGATAAAATAAAAAGATTTAATAACAAGTATTACACTCACAATTTATAAAATTCAAAAAGGCATATATCACCAATCATATGGTACATTCAAACGATATCCTCCCACAGCGCTGATCAAAAATCCCTCTACATCCAGGAAGGGGTCGATGGTCAGACAGTGACAGCCAGGGAATATCAGATGTTGTTTTGCTTAAACGCGTTTTCGGTCATAGGACCTTCCTCAGAAGCATAAAACTCTGGAGTGAATAAACACCCTTTTATACCCTCTTAATTGGGGTGATTACAAACACCTTACTTTTAATTCTAAACATCTGTGTAATTGGAAATCATTTCACTTCCCTCCATGATATTCGTCACCAGGAAGTGACGTTTTTGCGTTCCACCGGTCTATCATTATAACTTATTTATTTAACTACAATACAATATCCACGGAACTATAGTGCAGAGGGTCCAACCCTCGTAACAGGGGGTCTTTCCTGCACTTAGTTTGGATGTTTTTTAGTCTTCCAGACCAAAAGACGTGTGACCGGAAGTGACGCGTATGCGTTCCACCGGTCACACGTCACACCACTGCTCTTTTCCAAAACATGAAGGACGTAACCGGAAATGACGCCTTTGCGTTTCACCGGTTCATATTCCTTCTCGATTGGGTTCCCCATTAAAGATAGTAAAGCCGGAAATAACGTCTATGCGTTCCACCGGTCATATATTTTTCCTCAACTTCTCTCCAAACAGAAAGGACATAACCGGAAGTCGCGCCTCTGCGTCCCACCAGTGCATATTCCTCCTCCATTACATTCCCCATATCATGTATTATAGATAGTATAACCTCCATTATTAATACCAACCAAAACAATGAACAGATTTCATAATAAAATATATACAATGTGAAAATTCCATTCATATATAGATGTCACATAAATCTATTTCCGCACGTCATCCGTGTTTTCCATGTTTTCCTGTTTGCGTTTCACTTGTAAAAAGAGGGTTCTCCATCCATTTTCACCAGATCAGGGATGCAGTCATTTAACATTTATAGTTCCCATAGGGTCATAAGTGAGTCCAAAGATTCATATAAAACAGAGATAAAAAAGTATGTAAGGCACCTTAATATATAATTACAAAGGAGGTTAGTATTTATTAGGACTGTAGGAACCACTTTAATTCAAAATCTCCGTTTAGTCCTAAAGGTGACAAGGTTCCTAACTTGTAGATCCAGCGCATTTCGGACTTGGCCAACCTGATCTCAATATCTTTACTGCGCCAAGTAGGCCCCACAAGCTGTATTCCCCAAAAGGACTTTATCCCATTGGTACTGCAATTATGGGCGAGTTTGAAATGTGCAGATAAACAATGCGTTTCAAGTCCCCTCTTAATGTTATATAGGTGTTCAGACATCCTGATTTTTAGACATCTGGTTGTTTTTCCTATATATATTAAACCGCAACTACATTCTATAGCGTAAATCACATTTTTCGAATTGCACATTATGAATTCTCTAATTGTATATCTAGTTCCTTTTACTGTGAATTCCTTCATCTTATTAGTTCCCTTAGTAGCTCTGCACATGTTACACATGGCACACCTATGGAAACCCTGAGATCTAATACTACTCCTTATTGGTGCTTCTATAGAGCTATGTACCAGTTTATCCTTTAGGGATTTTGACTTCCTATATATAAATCGAGGTCTATCAGGTAAAAGAGACCCAATGATATTATCTTTCTTAAGAACTTTCCAATGTCTCCTGAATATTCCTTCAATTTGTTTATGTTGGGAATTAAAGTCTGATATGAAGGACCACTGATATTCATTATTTTCATCTTTTTTATTGGTATTAAAAATCATCTCTTTTCTATCGAATGTTTGGACTTTCAAATAGGCTTCTTTTAATTGTTCTGTTTTATATCCCTTTTCAAGGAAGCGATCAGTCATTTCTGCTATTTGAGTTTCATAAACTTCTGTTTCCGTACAATTTCGTTTTACCCTCATATATTGACTATAGGGAATGCTATTTAGCCAATTTTCATGATGTTGGCTTCCCTTTTCGATAAAATTATTTGAGTCTGTAGTTTTACGGTATAGTTTGGTGTGTACCTTATTGTCCTTTATATATATACATAAATCTAAATATGAAATTTCTACTGGACTTTTATTGGCTGTAAGATGAATGTTGAATTCATTAATGTTTAGGGAATTTAAAAAAAGCTGGAGATCTTCCATACGTTTGTCCCATATGAATAGTACGTCATCGATAAATCTGCGCCAGAGCACCAGGCCCGCCCCCAGAACGCCATCCTGCCATACTTTTTGATCTTCCCAGTAGGCCATAAATAGATTGGCGTAACTGGGAGCGAACCTGGTGCCCATCGCAGTCCCAATGCGCTGCAGATAATAGGTGCCGTTAAACACAAAATAATTATTGGTCAAAATAAATCGAATGCTTTCAATTAAAAAACTTTTTAAGTCATTGGAGTAATCTGACTGTTCCAAAAAATATTTGACTGCTTCTATTCCCTTCTCTTCTTGGATTATAGTATACAGACTTGTAACATCTGCACTTACTAATATAAATTTCTCATTCCAATTTATATTGTCTAACAGCTGCAGTACATCACCCGTATCTTTAAGATAGGATTTGGTCTGTTTGACCAGAGGCTGTAGATAATGGTCTACTATGGATGAAAGATTTGATGTAATACTATTACTGCCTGATATAATAGGTCTGCCTGGGGGGTGGGCAGGGTCCTTGTGGACTTTTGGGAGGGTGTATATGGTCGGTACTGATGGATGCTTTATGTTAATATATTCATACTGAGATTTTGTAATCACATTTTTTGCTAAAGCATCATCTGTTAGTGCTACCAATGATTTTGCAATCCGAGCACTTGGATCGCTTTTCAGCTTTCCATATGTACCACCGTCATTTAGTTGCTGATAAATTTTGGCCATATAGTCCTCCTTGTCCACAAGAACCACTGCTCCACCCTTATCAGCCGGTTTGATGATTATTTGATCATCCTCCTTCAGGCTTTTTAATGCCTGCCATTCTTTTATTGTTAGATTACATTTTTTTATGGGAACTATAAATGTTAAATGACTGCATCCCTGATCTGGTGAAAATGGATGGAGAACCCTCTTTTTACAAGTGAAACGCAAACAGGAAAACATGGAAAACACGGATGACGTGCGGAAATAGATTTATGTGACATCTATATATGAATGGAATTTTCACATTGTATATATTTTATTATGAAATCTGTTCATTGTTTTGGTTGGTATTAATAATGGAGGTTATACTATCTATAATACATGATATGGGGAATGTAATGGAGGAGGAATATGCACTGGTGGGACGCAGAGGCGCGACTTCCGGTTATGTCCTTTCTGTTTGGAGAGAAGTTGAGGAAAAATATATGACCGGTGGAACGCATAGACGTTATTTCCGGCTTTACTATCTTTAATGGGGAACCCAATCGAGAAGGAATATGAACCGGTGAAACGCAAAGGCGTCATTTCCGGTTACGTCCTTCATGTTTTGGAAAAGAGCAGTGGTGTGACGTGTGACCGGTGGAACGCATACGCGTCACTTCCGGTCACACGTCTTTTGGTCTGGAAGACTAAAAAACATCCAAACTAAGTGCAGGAAAGACCCCCTGTTACGAGGGTTGGACCCTCTGCACTATAGTTCCGTGGATATTGTATTGTAGTTAAATAAATAAGTTATAATGATAGACCGGTGGAACGCAAAAACGTCACTTCCTGGTGACGAATATCATGGAGGGAAGTGAAATGATTTCCAATTACACAGATGTTTAGAATTAAAAGTAAGGTGTTTGTAATCACCCCAATTAAGAGGGTATAAAAGGGTGTTTATTCACTCCAGAGTTTTATGCTTCTGAGGAAGGTCCTATGACCGAAAACGCGTTTAAGCAAAACAACATCTGATATTCCCTGGCTGTCACTGTCTGACCATCGACCCCTTCCTGGATGTAGAGGGATTTTTGATCAGCGCTGTGGGAGGATATCGTTTGAATGTACCATATGATTGGTGATATATGCCTTTTTGAATTTTATAAATTGTGAGTGTAATACTTGTTATTAAATCTTTTTATTTTATCAAACAATATTGCACCATATTGGCTTTTTTAAAGTTTTTTGTATCATATTGGGAATTCCTTTATGGATGACATATACAGACTAACGTCACCCAGAATCCTGCTGATGACTTCTGGACATACCCCTTAAAGTGGATGATATGCCTTTCTAAAAGTTTCTACATGTGAGTGGGACCAGTAAGAATATACATTTGGAATCTTGCTGCTACATATTACACTATTGTATATTTTTTGTTTTTTGTTTTAGAATCCAATGCTTATGTAAGTGAACTTCACCTGGAGCTTGTGGTAAAATATAGACCACCTCTATTTTTGTGTTTACAGTTAGGGTAACGGCACGAGTTCTCAATTATTGGATTGGTGTATAGGTAAAGTCTTGGTGAAGGCTTTTCTTGGGAACACGGGCTGTCATCTTAACCTGTGAGCGCAGTTCTGGGTTACAAACTTGTAATTTCTATATCTATTTCTTTCACCCCAAACTTAGAACTGCGACCACAATGTTGTCATTTAGAGAAAGTAGAAGGGAATTATTTGACACTCTATTTTCCAAATCTTCCAATGAAATCAATATGGGAGATGAAGACCTTTCCTCAGTGCTGCATAAATAATGCAGTCCTGAGGGAAAATAGAATGTGGTGGGAGATCAATACCCTGGAAAGATACCAGGCTGATAATTTAATACCTAGAGGTCTGAGAATAGAAAAAACCCCCTCCTTTCAGTCATCAGAAGAGTTTAAGAAAGAATGGGACATGATCTTAGATCAGTGCTCTCATCACCTGATTGATTTGATCTTAAAAGAAAGAAAAAAAGTCCAACAGTCACTAAATGAAGAAATTACCAATTTACAGACTCTAGTAGAGCCCATTAAAAATCTTGATGACTACAGAGAGGCGGAAATAGAAATTGTAAGGAAATTAAACAAAGAAACTAGAGACCTAAGAGAGAAGAAAAGAAAAAAATATCAGAGAGATACAGACGACCTTGTCAATAAATCTTTAATAGGTAAAAATGCCAAAAGCAAATTGACCGATCCTATCCAAGATCAGGCCATTAGAAAAAACAATATAGATCATAGGGCACATAGACCTGATAAAGACGAATTCAGGTATCATGAAAGACCCCGTATAAATCATAGATGGCATAATAGTGAGAGACAAGGACAACGAAGTCACATATCCTATACCAGACAGCGTCAAAATTGGAGAAATGATAACCAAAATGAGAGAAGAGATCTCTCAAGACGAAGAATGAATCAAGGGGATGAATTTCCCCCAGAGTCAAACAGATATACCAATGATAGGGTGTTTGATCGAGAAAGATTTGATAGATCTCCTTTTTTAGGGTGGAGACAATCAGGAAGACTGAGATACCATTAAACACAAAACCCAAAAGAAAAAATAGGAGAGGTAAAAGAGGAGGGAGAGCTAAACCAAAAACCAAAAATACTGTTGTAGCGCAACCAGTGGAGGAAAATATAAAGACTGTTAGTACCAATGTAAAAATATTCAATCTAAGTAAGAGGATATTAACTATTGATGAAGAAAAGGTACTCAGGAGAGGATTAAAATTTGCCCCCACGAGTCAAGTTGACTCGTTTGATTTTTATATTGATATGCAAAAATATATCAAAAACTCACTGTAAAAAAATTCTTCGTTAATAAAGATAATACTGCTGTCGAAGATGCCCCAGCTCAATCAGGGTCACAGTTTAAGCTTAAATCATCCTTTTACCCAGCCCACATGAAAGGAAGTTTCCTTGAATGTTTTAACAAATTAGTAATGGATGACGTTGAAAAAGTATTGAGAAGTAAAAACAAAAAATGTAATCTAACAATAAAAGAATGGCAGGCATTAAAAAGCCTGAAGGAGGATGATCAAATAATCATCAAACCGGCTGATAAGGGTGGATCAGTGGTTCTTGTGGACAAGGAGGACTATATTGCCGAAATTTATCGGCAACTAAATGACGGTGGTACATATGGAAAGCTGAAAAGCGATCCAAGTGCTCGGATTGCAAAATCATTGGTAGCACTAACAGATGATGCTTTAGCAAAAAATGTGATTACAAAATCTCAGTATGAATATATTAACATAAAGCATCCATCAGTACCGACCATATACACCCTCCCAAAAGTCCACAAGGACCCTGCCCACCGCCCAGGCAGACCTATTATATCAGGTAGTAATAGTATTACATCAACTCTTTCATCCATAGTAGACCATTATCTACAGCCTCTGGTCAAACAGACCAAATCCTATCTTAAAGATACGGGTGATGTACTGCAGCTGTTAGACAATATAAATTGAAATGAGAAATTTATATTAGTAAGTGCAGATGTTACAAGTCTGTATACTATAATCCAAGAAGAGAAGGGAATAGAAGCAGTCAAATATTTTTTGGAACAGTCAGATTACTCCAATGACTTAAAAAGTTTTTTAATTGAAAGCATTCGATTTATTTTGACCAATAATTATTTTGTGTTTAACGGCACCTATTATCTGCAGCGCATTGGGACTGCGATGGGCACCAGGTTCGCTCCCAGTTACGCCAATCTATTTATGGCCTACTGGGAAGATCAAAAAGTATGGCAGGATGGCGTTCTGGGGGCGGGCCTGGTGCTCTGGCGCAGATTTATCGATGACGTACTATTCATATGGGACAAAAGTATGGAAGATCTCCAGCTTTTTTTAAATTCCCTAAACATTAATGAATTCAACATTCATCTTACAGCCAATAAAAGTCCAGTAGAAATTTCATATTTAGATTTATGTATATATATAAAGGACAATAAGGTACACACCAAACTATACCGTAAAACTACAGACTCAAATAATGTTATCGAAAAGGGAAGCCAACATCATGAAAATTGGCTAAATAGCATTCCCTATAGTCAATATATGAGGGTAAAACGAAATTGTACGGAAACAGAAGTTTATGAAACTCAAATAGCAGAAATGACTGATCGCTTCCTTGAAAAGGGATATAAAACAGAACAATTAAAAGAAGCCTATTTGAAAGTCCAAACATTCGATAGAAAAGAGATGATTTTTAATACCAATAAAAAAGATGAAAATAATGAATATCAGTGGTCCTTCATATCAGACTTTAATTCCCAACATAAACAAATTGAAGGAATATTCAGGAGACATTGGAAAGTTCTTAAGAAAGATAATATCATTGGGTCTCTTTTACCTGATAGACCTCGATTTATATATAGGAAGTCAAAATCCCTAAAGGATAAACTGGTACATAGCTCTATAGAAGCACCAATAAGGAGTAGTATTAGATCTCAGGGTTTCCATAGGTGTGCCATGTGTAACATGTGCAGAGCTACTAAGGGAACTAATAAGATGAAGGAATTCACAGTAAAAGGAACTAGATATACAATTAGAGAATTCATAACGTGCAATTCGAAAAATGTGATTTACGCTATAGAATGTAGTTGCGGTTTAATATATATAGGAAAAACAACCAGATGTCTAAAAATCAGGATGTCTGAACACCTATATAACATTAAGAGGGGACTTGAAACGCATTGTTTATCTGCACATTTCAAACTCGCCCATAATTGCAGTACCAATGGGATAAAGTCCTTTTGGGGAATACAGCTTGTGGGGCCTACTTGGCGCAGTAAAGATATTGAGATCAGGTTGGCCAAGTCCGAAATGCGCTGGATCTACAAGTTAGGAACCTTGTCACCTTTAGGACTAAACGGAGATTTTGAATTAAAGTGGTTCCTACAGTCCTAATAAATACTAACCTCCTTTGTAATTATATATTAAGGTGCCTTACATACTTTTTTATCTCTGTTTTATATGAATCTTTGGACTCACTTATGACCCTATGGGAACTATAAATGTTAAATGACTGCATCCCTGATCTGGTGAAAATGGATGGAGAACCCTCTTTTTACAAGTGAAACGCAAACAGGAAAACATGGAAAACACGGATGACGTGCGGAAATAGATTTATGTGACATCTATATATGAATGGAATTTTCACATTGTATATATTTTATTATGAAATCTGTTCATTGTTTTGGTTGGTATTAATAATGGAGGTTATACTATCTATAATACATGATATGGGGAATGTAATGGAGGAGGAATATGCACCGGTGGGACGCAGAGGCGCGACTTCCGGTTATGTCCTTTCTGTTTGGAGAGAAGTTGAGGAAAAATATATGACCGGTGGAACGCATAGACGTTATTTCCGGCTTTACTATCTTTAATGGGGAACCCAATCGAGAAGGAATATGAACCGGTGAAACGCAAAGGCGTCATTTCCGGTTACGTCCTTCATGTTTTGGAAAAGAGCAGTGGTGTGACGTGTGACCGGTGGAACGCATACGCGTCACTTCCGGTCACACGTCTTTTGGTCTGGAAGACTAAAAAACATCCAAACTAAGTGCAGGAAAGACCCCCTGTTAAGAGGGTTGGACCCTCTGCACTATAGTTCCGTGGATATTGTATTGTAGTTAAATAAATAAGTTATAATGATAGACCGGTGGAACGCAAAAACGTCACTTCCTGGTGACGAATATCATGGAGGGAAGTGAAATGATTTCCAATTACACAGATGTTTAGAATTAAAAGTAAGGTGTTTGTAATCACCCCAATTAAGAGGGTATAAAAGGGTGTTTATTCACTCCAGAGTTTTATGCTTCTGAGGAAGGTCCTATGACCGAAAACGCGTTTAAGCAAAACAACATCTGATATTCCCTGGCTGTCACTGTCTGACCATCGACCCCTTCCTGGATGTAGAGGGATTTTTGATCAGCGCTGTGGGAGGATATCGTTTGAATGTACCATATGATTGGTGATATATGCCTTTTTGAATTTTATAAATTGTGAGTGTAATACTTGTTATTAAATCTTTTTATTTTATCAAACAATATTGCACCATATTGGCTTTTTTAAAGTTTTTTGTATCATATTGGGAATTCCTTTATGGATGACATATACAGACTAACGTCACCCAGAATCCTGCTGATGACTTCTGGACATACCCCTTAAAGTGGATGATATGCCTTTCTAAAAGTTTCTACATGTGAGTGGGACCAGTAAGAATATACATTTGGAATCTTGCTGCTACATATTACACTATTGTATATTTTTTGTTTTTTGTTTTAGAATCCAATGCTTATGTAAGTGAACTTCACCTGGAGCTTGTGGTAAAATATAGACCACCTCTATTTTTGTGTTTACAGTTAGGGTAGCGGCACGAGTTCTCAATTATTGGATTGGTGTATAGGTAAAGTCTTGGTGAAGGCTTTTCTTGGGAACACGGGCTGTCATCTTAACCTGTGAGCGCAGTTCTGGGTTACAAACTTGTAATTTCTGTAGTCCACCCACCTAGCTAATCAGTCATTCTCGACCGCCGTGTGTCACGATCCGGGTATCTGGACGCCATTACTTACCCTTCAGATGCCTCCTAAGGCGGGCTCAGCGTTCCAGGACCGGATTCCGCTGTTCCTGAGTTTCCACATGCAGAGGGGTCTTTTCATCAGCCGCGGCCTCCGCTGTGCCCGCGTGGTTAAATGTGCATCTATCAGCCTGGCGTCTCCTGTCTCCGGTGGCCGGCGCCGCCATTACTGTTTCCCAGACCACATGGATTACAAACCAAACTTCCCTCCAAGTGTCTGCATGGGCGCAGCCATCTTGGATTCTGTCATCTGATCATTTCCACCAATCTGCTGTCTGTGTTGTTGATTTGCATAATTGCCTAGCCAACCCCTTCCTTGCTGCAGGTATAAGTAAGCTGTACCTGAGCAAGGAAGACGTCAGTGCTTTGGTTGTCAAACCTAGTTCCTGTTTGTCTCTCTTCTATGATTGTCTTCCAGGTTCCAGCTCCTGTCTCAAGACTTCCACCATAGAGACCCGCACCAGCATTCCACCTGCGGTGTAGCCTGACTCTCCAATCCATTGTGGATTCATCTGTTTCCAGCTACAACACTATCAGCTTCCAGCAGAGTACAGCTTCCCTTAAAGGGCCGGTGTCCTTTCTACACTTTACCACTCTCCACCGGAATTATTATTTCTCCGCTCTCAAGTTCTACATTTCAGTTCACATTTCATCGCTCCCAAAGTTCATTTATTATTTAACTGGTTCCAGCCAGTATCCACTCCGTGCTAACAACAGTCTGGTTCCAGCCAGTATCCACAGCAGCTGTTTTACCTTCAGCAACCCAGCTCTTCCTGGAACACCAGCTGGTACAATCCTGGGTTATCTCCATTGCTACAGCCGGGCCTGGTAAGGACTTTCCATCTAGAAGATCATAAGAACTATCTCACACTACCAGTGCCCTGTGGCTCCTGCCATGCTGTAGTACTCAGGAACTGTATTTATTCTTTGCTGACTTTTACGTTTTCTTTTATTGCTGCTGTGATGCGGAGTTGTCATAATAAACATCATTGACTTTTATCTAAGTTGTCGTGGTCACGCCTTCGGGCAGTTATTATTCATGTTACTTACATGTCCAGGGGTCTGATACAACCTCCCAGGTTCCGGTACATCTCAGCCCCTACAACTGAGGCTGCCTCCCGTCAGCTCAGGCCCTCAGTTGTGACAGTAAGCACTGACCTAATGAATCCAGCCGGAGACCAGGATCAAGCGGCCAGGCCGATGCAAGAACTGGCAGCCCGACTAGAACATCAGGAGGCTGCACAGGGCCACATCATCCGCTGTCTCCAGGATCTCTCTACTCGGCTGGATGGGATTCAGACAACTCTCCGTGGATCAGGCGCGTCTGGTGCGTCAACCACAGTGACTCCAGCTATAACCCCACCCACCTTACCCATTTCTGCTCCACGTCTTCATCTTCCAACGCCAGCAAAATTTGACGGATCTCCAAGATTCTGCAGGGGATTTCTCAACCAGTGTGAGATTCAGTTTGAGCTACAACCTGGCAATTTTCCCAGTGACCGTACAAAAATTGCCTACATTATTTCTCTTCTCAGTGGCTCAGCCCTTGATTGGGCATCACCGTTATGGGAGAGGTCCGACACCCTGCTATCTTCTTACACTGCATTTGTGTCAACATTCAGGCGCATCTTCGACGAGCCAGGCCGGGTAACTTCAGCTTCGTCTGAGATTCTCCGTTTACGCCAGGAATCACGTACTGTAGGACAATATCTTATACAGTTCCAGATCCTGGCATCCGAACTGGCATGGAACGACGAGGCCCTGTATGCTGCATTCTGGCATGGTTTATCCGAGCGTATTAAAGATGAGTTAGCTACCAGAGACTTACCCTCCAAGTTAGATGAGCTAATCTCACTTTGTACGAAAGTTGACTTACGTTTCAGAGAGAGAGCAACTGAGCGTGGAAGATCATCTGCTCCAAAATCTTCTACTCCTCCTCCTCGCCAACTGTCACCAACTACAGATGAACCCATGCAAATTGGCCGTTCCCGTTTAACTCCTGCTGAGCGCCGAAGACGTCTCTCCGAGTTTCTCTGTCTGTATTGTGCAGCTCCGTCTCACACCATTAATGCCTGTCCCAAATGTCCGGGAAACTCCAAATCCTAGCTCGCCAAGGAGAGGGCCGGCTAGGAGTAATGATCTCCTCTCCATCTCCTCAAGATTGTAACCTCCCAGTCTCGCTTCAAGTTGCTCAACGTTATCAGAACGTCATTGCCCTCCTGGATTCCGGAGCAGCTGGGAACTTTATTACTGAAGCCTATGTTAAACGGTGGTCCCTACCCACCGAGAGACTTCCTTCGTCCTTTTCCTTAACTGCTGTGGATGGCAGTAAAATTTTTGATACAGTTATTTCTCTAAGGACTCTACCAGTTCGTCTGAGAGTGGGAGTTCTTCATTCCGAACTTATTTCATTTTTAGTGATTCCAAGAGCCACACATCCTGTGGTCCTGGGCCTTCCATGGCTCCGTCTTCACAATCCTACAATTGATTGGACGACTACGCAAATCCTGGCATGGGGTTCCTCCTGTACTAAGACATGTTTGTTTAAAGTGTTGCCTGTCTGTTCTTCCTCCCCCAGGTCGTCTGATGTTCCACCTCCTCCATATCAAGATTTCACGGATGTGTTCAGTAAAGCTTCTGCTGATATCCTTCCTCCTCATAGAGAATGGGACTGCCCGATTGATCTCGTTCCAGGGAAGGTTCCACCTCGAGGCCGAACTTATCCGTTGTCTCTCCCCGAGACACATTCTATGGAGGAATACATTAAAGAGAACCTAGCAAAGGGGTTCATTCGACCTTCTTCTTCTCCAGCCGGCGCAGGTTTCTTTTTTGTAAAGAAGAAAGATGGTGGTCTGCGGCCGTGCATCGACTACAGAGGTTTGAACGACATTACCATCAAGAACCGCTATCCTTTACCCCTGATTACTGAGCTCTTTGACAGAGTTAGCGGAGCTACCATCTTTACAAAGCTGGACCTGAGAGGTGCATACAATCTCATCCGGATCCGTGAGGGTGACGAGTGGAAGACCGCATTTAACACCCGTGACGGACATTATGAGTACCTCGTCATGCCCTTCGGATTGAGCAATGCTCCAGCTGTCTTCCAGCATTTCGTCAATGAGATCTTCAGAGACATTCTATACCGTCATGTCGTGGTCTATCTAGATGATATCCTCATTTTTGCCAACGATTTAGAGGAACATCGTTTCTGGGTAAAGGAGGTTCTGTCCCGTCTCCGTGTCAATCATCTCTACTGCAAATTAGAGAAATGCGTCTTTGAAGTCAAGTCCATTCCGTTTCTAGGGTACATTGTGTCCGGTTCCGGACTAGAGATGGATCCTGAGAAACTACAAGCAATCCAGAATTGGCCGGTACCCTTAACCCTCAAAGGGGTCCAGAGGTTCTTAGGGTTCGCCAATTATTACCGAAAGTTTATACGAGACTTTTCCACCATTGTGGCGCCTATTACTGCTTTCACCAAGAAGGGTGCTAACCCGTCCAAGTGGTCTGAAGAAGCCATGCAAGCTTTTCATCTTTTAAAACAGAGGTTCATCTCTGCACCTGTCCTGAAACAGCCTGACATCGACTCTCCTTTCATCTTAGAGGTGGATGCCTCCTCCGTTGGAGTAGGAGCGGTGTTATCTCAGAGGGCTAAAGATGGTCATTTACATCCTTGCAGTTTCTTCTCACGGAAGTTCTCCCCAGCGGAGCGCAACTATGCCATTGGCGACCAGGAGTTGCTAGCCATCAAGCTCGCTCTAGAGGAGTGGAGATATCTGTTGGAGGGAGCTTCTCATTCAATCACCATCCTTACAGACCACAAGAACCTTCTATATCTAAAAGGCGCACAATGTCTCAACCCTCGTCAGGCCAGATGGGCACTTTTCTTTTCCAGGTTCGACTTTAAACTCCAGTTCTGTCCGGGCTCTCAGAATCGCAAGGCCGATGCCCTTTCCCGCTCATGGGAGCAAGAAAATGAGTCAGAGTCTTCAGACAAGCATCCTATTATAAATCCGTTGGCATTCTCCACGGTAGGGATGGACTCTACGCCCCCATCAGGGAAAAGTTTTGTGAAGCCGACACTAAGGAAGAAGCTCATGCATTGGGCCCATGCTTCCCGTTTTGCCGGACATACAGGTATCCAAAAAACCCTGGAGTTTATCTCTAGGTCCTATTGGTGGCCAACTCTGAAAAAGGACGTTTTGGAGTTTATTGCATCTTGCCCAAAGTGTGCTCAACATAAAGTATCCCGCCAGTCGCCTGCGGGGCAACTGGTTCCACTATCTGTTCCCCGTCGACCATGGACCCATTTGTCGATGGATTTTATTACAGATTTGCCCATGTGCAACAAGTTCAATACCATCTGGGTGGTAGTTGACCGGTTCACCAAGATGGCACACTTCATTCCTCTCACCGGTCTTCCGTCAGCTTCCAAGTTGGCTCAAGTATTCATACAAGAGATCTTCCGACTCCACGGTCTTCCAGAAGAAATTATCTCAGATCGAGGAGTTCAATTCACAGCCAAATTCTGGCGAAGTTTATGTCAAGTCCTCCAAGTCAAGTTAAAGTTTTCCACGGCTTACCATCCTCAGACCAATGGTCAAACTGAGAGGGTGAATCAGGACTTGGAGGCCTTCCTCCGCATCTATGTGTCCTCCTCTCAAGATGACTGGGTTCAATTACTTCCCTGGGCCGAGTTCTGTCATAACAACCAGTATCATTCTTCATCTTCCTCAACACCATTCTTCACCAACTTTGGATTCCACCCTAAAGTCCCTGAGTTCCAACCGCTTCCAGCAACTTCTGTTCCCGCAGTGGATATCACCTTGCATCAGTTTGCCAATATCTGGAAGAGCGTACGATCAGCTCTGCTCAAGGCATCGTTCAGGTACAAGAAGTTTGCGGATAAGAAGCGTCGAGCAGTTCCTGCTCTCAAGGTGGGTGATCGGGTATGGTTATCCACGAAGAATTTGAGGTTAAGAGTTCCCAGTATGAAGTTTGCACCTCGCTACATCGGTCCTTTTAAAATTGATCAAGTCATCAATCCTGTTGCTTACAGACTCCAGTTACCTCCCTTCTTAAAAATACCCAGGACATTCCATGTTTCCCTGTTGAAACCGCTAATCTTGAATCGGTTTCATTCCTCACTTCCACCAACTCCGAAAGTCCAAACTCAACAAGGCGTTGAGTATGAAGTGGCCAAGATCCTGGACTCACGTCACCGTTACGGTCAACTTCAGTATCTCATTGACTGGAAGGGCTATGGTCCTGAAGAACGCTCTTGGACCAATGCCTCTGACGTCCATGCTCCTGCCTTGGTCCGAAATTTCCACGCAAAGTTTCCTTTAAAGCCTAAGAAGTGTCCTGGGGCCACTCCTAAAGGGGGGGGGTGCTGTCACGATCCGGGTATCTGGACGCCATTACTTACCCTTCAGATGCCTCCTAAGGCGGGCTCAGCGTTCCAGGACCGGATTCCGCTGTTCCTGAGTTTCCACATGCAGAGGGGTCTTTTCATCAGCCGCGGCCTCCGCTGTGCCCGCGTGGTTAAATGTGCATCTATCAGCCTGGCGTCTCCTGTCTCCGGTGGCCGGCGCCGCCATTACTGTTTCCCAGACCACATGGATTACAAACCAAACTTCCCTCCAAGTGTCTGCATGGGCGCAGCCATCTTGGATTCTGTCATCTGATCATTTCCACCAATCTGCTGTCTGTGTTGTTGATTTGCATAATTGCCTAGCCAACCCCTTCCTTGTTGCAGGTATAAGTAAGCTGTACCTGAGCAAGGAAGACGTCAGTGCTTTGGTTGTCAAACCTAGTTCCTGTTTGTCTCTCTTCTATGATTGTCTTCCAGGTTCCAGCTCCTGTCTCAAGACTTCCACCATAGAGACCCGCACCAGCATTCCACCTGCGGTGTAGCCTGACTCTCCAATCCATTGTGGATTCATCTGTTTCCAGCTACAACACTATCAGCTTCCAGCAGAGTACAGCTTCCCTTAAAGGGCCGGTGTCCTTTCTACACTTTACCACTCTCCACCGGAATTATTATTTCTCCGCTCTCAAGTTCTACATTTCAGTTCACATTTCATCGCTCCCAAAGTTCATTTATTATTTAACTGGTTCCAGCCAGTATCCACTCCGTGCTAACAACAGTCTGGTTCCAGCCAGTATCCACAGCAGCTGTTTTACCTTCAGCAACCCAGCTCTTCCTGGAACACCAGCTGGTACAATCCTGGGTTATCTCCATTGCTACAGCCGGGCCTGGTAAGGACTTTCCATCTAGAAGATCATAAGAACTATCTCACACTACCAGTGCCCTGTGGCTCCTGCCATGCTGTAGTACTCAGGAACTGTATTTATTCTTTGCTGACTTTTACGTTTTCTTTTATTGCTGCTGTGATGCGGAGTTGTCATAATAAACATCATTGACTTTTATCTAAGTTGTCGTGGTCACGCCTTCGGGCAGTTATTATTCATGTTACTTACATGTCCAGGGGTCTGATACAACCTCCCAGGTTCCGGTACATCTCAGCCCCTACAACTGAGGCTGCCTCCCGTCAGCTCAGGCCCTCAGTTGTGACAGTGTGGGAATAGGGTGTGATGTATAGGCAGCAGCGACTAGGTGAAGGCACAAGCAGGGTGAAGAGAGGGGATAAGGTTAGCAGGGTGAAGGATTAAAATATTTTATATGGATTTACATAAATACATAAATAAGGATACAGTGTGTTAATATTATAAAGAGCATATATAAATATATTGATGAGAATCTAGTTTTCATTAATCTTTAAAGTGTTATATTCATCGTAAGTTTGAGATTATAAAGTATACTAACCAAATATAGAAAATAAGTATTGATCCATCCATCATTCCATAATATTTAAATGGAAACTTTGTATAATTATAAACTTAACAAAAACAATTGTTGAATCCAACATAACTCCTTAAAAAATAAACCGGAAATGCAAATTTTGTAAGGAAGTATAACTATTAGAAACGAGGAAGGAAAGAAGAACTCAGTCTAAACGTAGATGGAAAGCTATGCCCCGGAGATAATCCATACACGGGACAATTCCTAGCTGGTCAACACATCTCAGGATTGCTTCTTCCCTGGTTATTAATTCCTGCTTCGTTGGGGTTCTCAGGACATTGGCATTTCTTTTTTCCAGGAGTGTAGTTGTTACCTGCTGTTCTTTGTAAAAACATTCGATAACACGATAAACTCCTAATTTCTTTTCGCCTAGGATAGTATTCCATCTTTTATGCCATCCTTCCAACTTGTTCTGGGTTCTTGGAACGCCTACAAGGATATTTTCATGCACTGACCATATATTTAGTGGAAATAGTGGGTGAGATCTGGTCTGACTTCGTGCTGTTCTAATACGACCTAATATGTAAGTCTCCTCAAAATAAGTGACTAATGGTGCGGCATTAGGGGGCATTTTATCTTTTCATTCTTCAAATGCTGCAGGAATATCTCCAGATGGGAGAAAAGCAAGGGCTTGCAGATGCCTCAGTAGCATAGAAAATTCCATGTCTTTGCCATATTGGGTGGCAAGTCCTGTGGATTGTAATGTGCGCCAAATGTTTTGACCAAAATGGAATAAACAGCATTTGTGAGTGCTGGAAGGGAAAACACGTTTGCATGCTTGGATAGCAGAGTTTTCAAAGTCTGTAACAATATACATATGTGCAAATTCTAAATCAAATTGTCCACCATATTCCTGCAAATCTTCCAGAAGGCGGACATAGCAGTCCTCAGTCTTACTACTTAACAATGCGTAGACTAGAGGCAAAAAACACTGTGTTTGCTCATCAGTGCCAACCAGAGCGTGAATGGAATATATCTGTCGAAATAGGGTGGGACAAGTTTTGAATGTTCCATCCATCACCCAGTATGAGGCCTCATGCAGCTTTTTTACATTCTCCTCTGTAGTAAAGAGCAAGGGTGGTCATTCCGAGTTGTTCGCTCGCAAGCTGATTTTAGCAGATTTACTCACGCTAAGTCGCCGCCTACTGGGAGTGAATCTTAGCTTCTTAAAATTGCGAACGATGTATTTGCAATATTGCGATTAGCACACTTCTTAGCAGTTTCAGAGTAGCTTCAGACTTACTCGGCATCTGCGAACAGTTCAGTGCTTGTCGTTCCTGGTTTGACGTCACAAACACACCCAGCGTTCGCCCAGACACTCCCCCGTTTCTACGGCCACTCCTGCGTTTTTTCCGGAAACGGTAGCATTTTTTCCCACACGCCCATAAAACGTCCTGTTTCCGCCCAGAAACACCCATTTCCTGTCAATCACATTACGATCGCCAGAGCGAAGAAAAAGCCGTGAGTAAAAATACTAACTTCTTAGCAAATTTACTTGGCGCAGTCGCAGTGCGGACATTGCGCATGCGCACTAAGCGGAAAATTGCTGCGATGCGATAAAAAATACAGAGCGAACAACTCAGAATGAGGGCCAATGTTCTTTCATTATGAAAAACACTGTCCTTCACTAGAAATTCAACCTCATTTAGAAAGGCTAGATTTTGAGGGACATCTATCTCCTCCAAGGTACTGGGCTCAATAGGGAAATCATCTCGCCTTGCCCTTTTGACCATTTGACGGAGGGCATCCCTGTTTGGCAGATATGCCGCACTTGTCGATGGCATCCGAGACGTTACCTGTTGGATGATTTGTGCAGGGGGATCATTACTTTGCTTTGCCCGTTCTTTAATACATGCTTTCGCGATGTTGATCACCGTTTTTTCGGGTCGTGGAGGATGGTTATGGTCTCCATGGGTATTTAATATGTGCTGTCCATTAACAATGGTGGTCTTCGCAAAACAAGGACAATAGCTTGTCTTGCGCTCTGTGCAGTGCCAGTACACTACATCAAGATGCTGCTTATTCTTTGCGAGAAGGTATCCGTCAAGTTTAAGAGCATTCCTCGATGAGAAGGAACCAGGATACATTCCGTTTGATTAGCCATTGTAGATCACTTGAAATGTTTAAATCTTCCCAAATCTTAAATATAATAGATGTGGCTGATGGTTTGTTAGCTAAAGGTTTTATACACTTTAAGATGGGAGTGTTTAGAAAAAAAAATTCTGGCCAATCACTGTGCTTCTTCAATATTTAAATAAAATAACCTTGTGATAGTTAACTTTAAATAAAATAACCTTGTGAACTTTAAGTTTGGAATGAGTCACGGGGTTCATTGACAATGATTTATAGCAGACACTTTGACGCCAGTAACAAACTTTATATGAACCTGTTTGATAAAGAGGCCTAAGTGCTTTCTTTAAATTTCATTGAATACTATACTTATGATGTAGAAAAAATATAAGGTTTATTATGAAACATGGATAACAGAATTATGGGTAAAGGTGTGGGGGGGGCATTTTGGCACCTGTAGTGCCACGGGCAAGGATGCTGGTCGCCTCCGCTAGATTAGCGGGTGACGGACTGGTGTGGGCGGCAGCGTCTAGTAGACGGCTGTGGATAGCGGGGTTGCGGTGGACCGTTGGAGGGATGATGAAATGAATATAGGGGCGTGGTTGGCTAGGTGGACGGTAGAGTCAACTGTAGTGTTGGTGAAGGTGTGGCGGGCATTTTGGCACCTGTAGTGCCACGGGCAAGGATGCTGGTCGCCTCCGCTAGATTAGCGGGTGACGGACTGGTGTGGGCGGCAGCGTCTAGGGGTAGTAGACGGCTGTGGATAGCGGGGTCGCGGTGGAGGGAGGGGTGATGAAATGAATATAGGGGCGCGGTTGGCTAGGTGGACGATAGTGTCAGCTGTAGTCGAATGTCGATCATTTGTACTATCGAAGCAGAGTATAATCTAACAAATGTTGGTGTCGATGTATTGTGGTTGGATCTAATGTATGCCGCTGTAACAGTTGTAGATCATTTATTCAGTCGATTGTTACGTTTGTCGATCAGGTAATTTGTTGATGTATAATTTTGACTATCTGGTGTATGTCTGTGTCCGACTGTCTGACATATGTTTGGTCGATAAAAATGAATGTCGATCATATGCATTGATTGATCTAATGTGTAGTCTGTCGGGTAATATGTCGATGATTTATTTTTCGATTATTTGTCCCGTCGATGCTAGTTTTTGTCGATCATGTTTGTGTCGATCTAACATATTATCTATTTATAGTCAGTCGATGTTTGTATTGTAGATTATGTGCCACGTAGATGTTTAATTATGTCGATCATATGTTTGTCGCACTATTGTTTTTCTTTTTTCGGATTTGCCCATGTGGTGATGCTGTCAATGAGTGCGATGTCGATCTTGGTATTCAGTCGATCATTTGATTGTCGATCATGTGTAGTTGTCGATCATTCGTTGTTCGATTAAGTGGTGTCAACCTTTGGATTGTCGATCTAGTGTAGGTAGATAAACTGACCGGATACCGACTTAATTAGTAGCTCAGTTATTTTGATCTAACCATCCGTGCTGAAGCCTGAATATCACTAAAACCTGCACTGTTGGTGTGCCTTGAGGACCGCGGTTGGGAATGCCTGTCCTAGTCTATAGAGGATGGTGGGGTCCACTTCAGTGCCATGGGGTATAGACGGTTCCGCAGGAGCCATGGGCACTTTAAGACTTTTCAAGGGTGTGAACTCGCTCCTCCCTCTATGCCCCTCCTCCAGACCTCAGTATAGGAATTGTGCCCAGGGAGACGGACATTTCGAGGAAAGGATTTACTTTTAAATGAATGGTGAGATTCATACCAGCTCACACCTCAACCATGCCGCACAACATGGCTTTCAACACAACACATGCCAATGGGCATGAACACTTTTGCAGCAACACAACACTTGTGTAACTACAAAACTAACAACTGCAGGTAAAGTACGCACTGGGTTGGGTGCCCAGCATCCTCTACGGACTAGGAGAAAAGGATTTACCGGTAGGTATTAAAATCCTGTTTCTTCATACGTCCTAGAGGATGCTGGGGTCCACTTCAGTATCATGGGGTTATACCAAATCTCCAGTACGGGTGGGAGAGTGCAGATGATCAAAAAGGGTTGAGATTACCTAAAGGATAAAAAAAAAGGGGCAGACTAGATGGGCCAAGTGGTTCTTATCTGCCGTCAAATTCTATGATTCTATGTTTCTATGATGACCCTGCAGCACGGATTGACCAAACTTGAGGTCCTCATCGGCCAAGGTGTCAAACTTATAAAACTTTGCAAACGTGTTTGCCCCTGACCAAGTAGCTGCTCGGCAAAGCTGTAACGCCGAGATCACCCGGGCAGCCACCCAGGATGAGCCCACCTTTCTAGTAGAATGGGCATTTACCGACTTCGGTATCGGCAATCCTGCCGTGGAATGAGCGTGCTGAATCGTCCCTCTGATCCAGTGCGCAATGGTCTGCTTAGAAGCAGGACACCCAATCATGTTGGGAGCATACAGGACAAACAGAGCCTCAGTTTTTCGTATCCTAGCTGTTCTTGCGACATAAATTTTCAAAGCGCTAACCACATCCAGAGACTTTGACACAGTGAAAGTGTCAGTAGCCACTGGCACCACAATAGGCTGGTTTATATGGAAAGACGAAACCACCTTCGGAAAAAATTGTTGGCGAGTTCTCAACTCTGCCCAATCTTCATGGAAGATCAGGTAAGGACTCTTGTGAGTCAAGGCCGCCAACTCAGACACCCGCCTTGCGGATGCCAAGGCCAAGAGCATTACCACTTTCCAAGTGAGAAACTTCAATTTTATCTCCTGCATGTTAGGCGCCGGGGTCCGATCAGCGGTGCGGCCCGGCGCCTAGCAACCAGGGACGCCGGGCGCGTGCAGCCACCGGCTCCCTGGCAACGCTGACGCCGGGCGCACGCAGCCGCCGGCTCCCTGGCAACGCTGACGCCGGGCGCACGCAGCCGCCCGGACCTTAGCAACGGGGACGCCACGTTCGGGCCGCGTTCCCCGTTGCTGGGTCTTCTGTAATTAAATCATCATGTGCTGGCCGTGCAGCATGCAAGCTGCACGGCATTACTATTAATTACCCTGTCTGGCTCCTGATTGGGGAGCCCACAGTTATAGGCTCCCTTTGGACTTCCCACAGACGCCGGTGATAGCTTCCTGTTTGCCTGAGTCTGCTACAGAGAGTTCCCAGTCCCGGTCCATTCGATTGTTCCTGTCCTCAGAGATCCTGTACTCGGAAGTTACCATCTGTTCCTGGAGTCTGACCGAGCACCTTTAACATCTGGTGGTGTTCGTGAGTCGCTGTTGCTGGTGTTGCGGCGTGTCCGCTACAGTTTATTATTTTGTTTATATTGTGTTCTGGAGCTTTGCGGAGGATTCCGCTTCCACAAGATCCACTCTGGTGTCCAGCGGTGCCGGATAGGAGTGTCGGATCAGTGGATCTTTGGTTGTCCTTTTCCCTGGCGGCTAGTCCGCGCATACCTTTTGATTTAGTTTAGTTAGCTTGTAATCCCTGGCTTGGTTGCTTAGTCAGAGGGCCCCTTGTTATCACCCTGTCTCGGACTTCCCCTTGTCTCCCATTAAGACCTGCGGGGGCATCGGGGTTGGGCAGACATAATCCGCCCTTCGAACGCGGCTGCCATGGGCTCAAGCAACCATAGTCTCGCAGGGGATTTCTGATAACACGGGCGAGACAACGGAGTTAGGGCGCCAGGGGTTACTAGGCTCTCCAGCTCCCACAACCAGCATATTGTTCCTGTACTCAGATCCCTGCCATAAGATCTTCTCCGGTCTGGAGTACAGGAATCATAACACTGCAGAGGTTCAAACCAATCTGATTGAAGGAACTGCAACCCCACATTAAGGTCCCAAGGTGCCACCGGAGACACAAATGGAGGTTGGATGTGCAGCATCCCTTTCACGACCGTCTGAACTTCTGGAAGGGAGGCCAATTGTTTTTGTAAGAAAACTAACAAGGCCAAAATCTGAACCTTGATTGAACCCAATCTTAGGCCCATATCCACACCTGCCTGCAGAAAATGGAGAAAACGTCCCAACTGAAACTCTTCCGTAGGAGCCTTCTTGGATTCACACCATGACACATATTTTCTCCAAATATGGTGGTAATGTTTAAACATTACTCCTTTCCTGGCCTGAACAAGAGTGGGAATGACTTCCGTAGGAATCCCCTTTCGGGCTAGGAACCCGGCTCTCAACAGCCATGCCGTCAAACGTAGCCACGGTAAGTCTTGATACATGCACAGCCCCTGCTGCAGCAGGTCCTCGCGAGGAGGAAGAGGCCGAGGATCATCCATGAGCAACTGCTGAAGATCTGGATACCAAGCCCTCCTTGGCCAGTCTGGGGCAATGAGGATTAGTCGAACCCTTGTTATTCTTATTATTTTGAGAACTTTTGGTATTAGTGGAAGTGGAGGGAAGACATATACCAACCGAAACACCAACTGGGTCATCAGTGCATCCACTGCTACTGCTTGAGGGTCTCTCGACCTGGAACAATATCTCTGAAGCTTCTTGTTGAGACGAGATGCCATCATGTCTACTTGAGGGACTCCCCAAAGACTTGTCACCTCTGCGAAGACTTCTTGGTGAAGGCCCCACTCCCCTGGTTGGAGATCGTGTCTGCTGAGGGAGTCTGCTTCCCAGTTGTCCACTCCCGGAATGAAAATTGCCGACAAAGCTCTTGCATGTCTTTCTGCCCAGAGGAGGATCTTTGTCACCTCTGCCATTGCCGCTCTGCTTTTCGTTCCGCCTTGATGGTTTATGTATGCGACTGCTGTTACATTGTCTGACTGGATCTGCACTGGCTGATCTTGTAGAAGGCCGTTGTAAATGGCTCTCAATTCCAGAACGTTTATGTGAAGACAGGATTCCTGACTTGACCATTTTCCTTGGAAACTCTTGTGACTGCACCCCAGCCTTAGAGACTTGCATCTGTGGTTACTAGGACACAGTCCTGAATCTCGAACCTGCGACCCTCTAGTAGGTGAGAACAGTGCAGCCACCACAGGAGCGAAATCCTGGCTTCGGAGGACAGGATTATCCTCTGGTGCATGTGTAGGTGGGATCCGGATCACTTGTCTAACAGATCCCATTGGAATACTCTGGCATGGAATCTGGAAAACTGTATGGCCTCGTAGGCCGCTACCATCTTTCCCAACAACCAAATGCATTGATGTATCGACACTCTCGTCAGTTTCAAAACTCGTTTGACCGTTTTCTGGATCTTTTTCAACTGGAAGAAATACCCGCTGAACTTCTGTGTCAAGTATCTTCCCTAGAAAAGACAATCTTGTCGTTGGTTCCAACTGCGACTTTGGAAAATTCAAAATCCAACTATGTTGTTGGAGCACTGACAGGGAGAGTGCAATATTCTGCACCAACCATTCCTTGAATCTCGCTTTTATCAGGAGTTCGTCCAGGTAAGGAATTATATTGACTCCTTGTTGTCGAAGGAGGACTATTATCTCTGCCATCACCTTCGTGAACACCCTCGGTGCCGTGGAGAGTCCGAACAGCAATGTCTGAAACTGGTAATGGCAATCCTGTACTGCGAACCTCAGATAAACCTGATGTGGAGGATAAATGGGAACATGTAAGTAGGCATCTTTTATGTCTACCGACACCATGACATCTCCTTCCTCCAGACTGGAAATCACTGCCCTCAGAGATTCCATCTTGAACTTGAACCTTTTCAGGTAGAGATTCAGAGATTTCAGGATTGGAATTGGTCTGACTGAGTCGTCCGGCTTCGGAACTACGAAGAGGCTTGACTAAAAACCTAATTTCTGTATTGCAGCCTTTACTACTTCTCTGGAAGAGAAGCTGGTAAGGTCGATTTGAAAAATCGGCATAGGGGGACGTCTTGAAACTCCAGCTTGTATACATGGGCCCAGGCCAGATTGAGCCCAGATCTGACCGAAAAGTTTCAGACGTGCTCTCACCCGAGCGGACTCCCGCAAGGGAGACCCAGCATCATGCTGCAGATTTGGCAGAAGCAGGGGTGGACTCCTGCTCCTGCGATCCAGGAGACGCTGCTGACTTTTTTCCTCATCCTCTCACTCTACCTGTAAAGAAGGGGGAACCTTTGGCCTTTTTGTATTTGTTGGGCCAAAAGGACTGCATCTGAGTGATGTCTTTTTCGCCGGTGCAGGAGCATAAGGCAAGAATGTCGACTTACCTTCGGTAGCCGCAGAGACCAACGCATCCAGCCCATCTCCAAACAAGGCTTCACCTTTATACTGGAGAGCCTCCATATTTCTTTTGAATCTGCGCTTGCATTCCACGGCGAATCCACAACGCCCTCCGAGCCGAGACTGCCATGGTAGCAGCTCTTGAACCAAAAAGACCAATATCCTTCAACCTAACTTTAGGAGAATCTCGTCTCTATTTATCGTATCAATTTCAGATGACAAGTTATCTGACCATTTTTTTCGATAGCCCTACTCACCCACACGCAAGCAATGGTGGGCCTGAGCAGTGTACCATTGGCCACAGATTTTAACGTAGTCTCCAACTTGCAGTCTGCCGGCTCCATTAGTGAAGCCGTCCCAGGTGCAGGGAGAATCACCTTTTTTGTTAACCGTGACAGGGCACTGTCTAAAACAGGGGATGACTCCCACCTTTTCCTGTCCTCTGCCGGGAAAGGAAAAGCTACCTGAATCCTTTTGGGAATCTGAAATTTATTTTCAGGGTTTGCCCAAGTTCCCTCAAAGAGAGTATTTAGCTCGTGAGGAGGGAAGGCTAGATTCATTTTCTTTTCTTTATAAAAATAAGCCTCCTGAGGTACAGGAGGGGCTTCAGTAACTTCCAAAACCTCCGTTATAGCAACAATAATATATTGAATGCTTTTTGACAATTTAGGATCTATTTCCCTGGGATCACTAGTGTCGACACAGGAATCAGAACCCGTGTTGGTATCAGTTGTACTATTTCTGCAAATGGTCTTTTATGTGACCCAGAGGGGTCGCCTGCGGATGAAAAAGCAGAACCACTAAAAATCACATCTTCCACTGATTTTCTCGTTTTCTGCATGAGACTCAGACTTATTTAATCTCTTACTGATATGATTCACAGTATCACGTAATTCTTTCACCCAGGCTCATGGTGTGCC
>NW_026969361.1:0-43406 GCF_028390025.1 Pseudophryne corroboree
CGCATCTTCTCATCTGCCTGCAGTGCAGGTAGATCAGAAGATATCTTTAATGACAGCATGCTTCTGGATGTAGCCACTGAATAATATATTGTGCACTGAAAGCTATACTGCGAGATCATGCAATATATTGTTTAGTGAATACGGCCGACCAATATATCGTTCCATCGGTCATGCCGCCGGCCACGATCCAGGATCATGTAGTGTGTTCCCAGCAATACTTTTTAAGTGTGAATCATCTGAGTCAGATAACACAGTATCACTTCCAAATCTACATACATTCTGGATCTTTTGGATACACATTAGTTTATTTGACAGCTAATTACATTGCATTAGATGAACTGCTTCATAAAATATTTTGGGGGATATTCAAATGTATGAAAAATCGGTTGGGTGTCTGTTTTTTCCTGTCTATTAGATAGGAAAAAACAGACCCCCAACTGACTTTTCAAACATTTGAATCTCCCCCTTTATGTGAGTAAATGTATAAGATTTAAAAGGAATAAAAAAAAAATTGTATTGTCTTTTTTCAATGAGACATTCCTTTGTACAATAAGCCTAAGGTCTTATTGGATCTATGATTAATCGCTAGGGGTTTATAGGCTGATAACTTTCAATCTGAGGGTTAAACACATGCAAGTGGACCCCAGCTTTTCTACCAGCTAACTGCAACGGATAAATGAGCATGAGAAAAACCTTGCAGGTATGATTTCTCTACTGTGGGTGTGGTCCAAATAGCCCATGACATATAACACAAATTGTTATGTCAAAGTGATATATAAACCAAACTATAATAAAAAAACAAAAGTACCAGCGCTATGAGTCGTTTGTCCAAGGCATATGCTGAGGAACTTTTACATTCTCTAACATTTATGATTGATCTAGATAAGGACTTCTTTTTCCATTGGATTACAAAAACTGCAGATGCCTCTTGTATTTAGTACTTCCAGCAACTTATGGAAACCCCTTCAATTACCTACGCAGACGAATAATTACAGATATTTTCTCGTGGAACTGTGGATGAGGTATATTCAGGGTAATATCAGCTGACTGTGCTTTTTCATTGCTATCTGAGGAGGAGCAGATTTCCATCTATATAAGTCCGGGATCTTTAAATTAATGGTACAAGTTCCCATCAGCAAAGTAATTATTTTACTATCTCAGAGCCATTTAGGATTAACCTATGTTTCCTCAATATATATCTATTATCATATGTGATTATTGACTATTCAGTCTCTATTACAGTTTTAAATTGTTTTAATATATATATATTTTCTTTTTTTTAAATAAAGTAATTAATTAACTTATCCAATTGTTTTTATCAATACTTTGGACATATGACTCATAGCGCTGGTACTTTTGTTTATTTACGTATACTTTCTAGGGGTCTGACAAACCCCTTCCAGCTGCTGTGGCTTTCTAGTGGGTTTACCTATTTATTTTTTCACTATAATAAAAAAACAACAGAACAGTGACCGCTACACAATAATCAGAATTCAAATCATACCCCAAATTTGACTGTCCCTTCTCACTCATTTTAAAACGAGATACCCCGCTTCAATTAAAATCAGACCCCAATTTTCACTGACATCCATCTCCCCAATTAAAAATCATCCAACCTCCTCATACGAAGCCATATGCCAGACCCCGTATCACGTTCCATCATGATCGGATCCCAGAATATGATATTTCTTTTATTGTGTGCGATATAAAATGTTATTTCCTGTGAACTGCCTGTGGACATGACTCCAGGGGGGCTAAGAAGTCTGCCTGTCAGTCCCCTATGCTAGGTTGTAAATATTGTGGACATAACCTCAGTGGGGCTAGGAGGTTATCACTGAGTGCTTTTCACCAAACCTCTATGTCCTAGGGCCATAAATGTTTTTAGTAGTGACAAGATCAAAATCCAGTAATAAAGTGGGAGAAGAAATTTATGTTCGAGTTTCTGGTCTCTCATCCTATCATAAATGTTTGGGGGGTGGAAGACTGCATCATTCAGCTCTCATCTTCAAACAAACCATCCACTTAGGTCATAAAGCAAACAGCATAGAGTTTCTGTGTCCAATTCCCCTCCCCTAACTCTTGCAAGACAACTAGGTGAAGAGGGTGTATGATACCTTAAAGCCAGTGTCCAGCAAACCAGCATTAAGCTGGTTAAAAATATCAAGGGTGGAGGGAAGTGAGTGCAGCAGAGTATAACCAACTCTCTTCCTCAATATGTGTTGTTCATTCTTCACGGGATGTAGCTGTAGCTAGAAGTGAACTGATCAACTCATCTGTGTCACACCCACAGCCATCCTCGGTGTGTGTGTGTGTGTGTGTGTGTGTGTAAGTCTAGGCTTCTAAATTATTATCTCTCTTTATTCTTGTTTGAGATTATACTGTACTCTATGGGGTCAATTCTATTCTCCAACAATTGAATAGCACCGGGAATTAGCTCCCGACACTATTCAATTCAGCTCCAGTTAAGTCGGCGATGGCCCGTTCTCGCCGACTAAACAGGTTGAATTGTCGGGAGAACGGGCATTCTCCGACTTAACTCCCCGGCGCGAGGCTGATTCCCGACAGAATCAGCCTTGCTCCGGCCGCGAGGCAGCACTTTTGTCGGGTTTCTTCTTTCATCCCCCGGGGATGAGAGAAGAATTCCCGACAATTGAGGGTCACTCGTCGCTGTATTGAATAGTGCCGGGAGCAAACTCCCGGCGCTATTCAACGGTTGAAGAATAGAATTGACCCCCATGTGTATTTTTAAAAATATTCTTAATCATCTTTGTAACACTTTTTGTAACTAATGCTCGGAAGTATTCTTGGAATTAAAATGATTCTGTGAATCTTAGAAACAAAGGCTTCATGTGGCCCACGTCTACCTACTTTTTCTAAGTATTGCAGTGTGTTCGCCGGTAAAAGTAAAAGCGTACCTTGCGCACAGCGCTAAATCAGTCTTTTGCTGGTGGCGGCAAATGTGTTTGTATAACCCCGGGTGTCCAATTTGACCCCCATGTCACAAGTGGTGCTTCTTAGATTGGCATATCTGGAGAAGCGACCGACAGGTCCATGACACTCCTTTACTAATTGCAAATACTCCAAAAATAACAGCTTTCCATCATCTTTAAAATAATTATACCTCTAATCTGACCTCCTTTTTCCTCATTGAAATCAAAGCCTAGATCTGAACTTCATCCTCATAAAATCTAAACCCCGATTTCCCCTCTACCGCACACACACACCTCCCTCATTAAAAATCATACCCACATTTGACACAAGAATATCTCCCTCAATAAATGTCATAACTCAAATCTGCCATCCATTTCTTATTAAAATGGTTCCTCACATCTGCAACTCCTTCCTCCCTCAATAAAAACCATGCCTCATGTCTGAAAACAACCTTCCTCCTCAATAAACCAGACCTTATGGGGCCTATACACGGAGAGATACTAGCTAACGATATGCACTATATAGTCTATATCGTTAGAAAAACTAGTGCGTATCATTACTTGTGTATAGAACCAACGATGAACAATGTGTGCTCTCGCACATCATCATCGTTGGAAAAAATAGACTGTGCATGCACATAAATTTTGGCTAGAAACATGACTAGATAGTGCATATTGTTACTTGTGTACGGTACTTAATGGTAAAAGCCAACAAGAGCGATTTATGTCATCATAGCCACTCCATCATAGCTTGGTTTCTAGTAAAGCCAAATCGTTCATAGCCAAAATTGCTCCGTGTATATAGTCAATATTGTTGGTTCTGGACTCCGGGAAATTCAAGGGAAATCGTTAAGCCGAAATCATTCAAAGCAGAATTGCTCCGTGTGTATGCGGCTTTAAATCTATGGGGCAGCCCAAACATATTACATAACTCACTGCCCCGTGCTCATCACTCTCTGCCTCTCCCCTCTGTGACCCCTCCTGTCTGAATCTCTACTTTAGACAGTAAACTCTCTCTTCTCCTTCCCTCATTTATACCATCACCTCCCTGCAACTGCCTATCATGATACCAAGCCTCTGGGTGCAGCCGAAGCTCCTTAGATATATGCAGACCAACACCCTAACCGAATGGGGAATTAGGTCCAATTTTTCTGCTTCCTTGACAAATGGAGAAAATTCCAGAAATTCATTAACAGAATTCCAAAACAAACAATGCCCTTTCTGGCGCAGGTTCCCCTAATTGAATAGTCAGTGCCACTTCTTCCAAATAAATAGTTTATTATATGGCATCAACACAAATGTTTCACGAGACTGCTGCCTGCTTCTTCAGACAGCTTATGCCTATTGTTTTCTGATCCTATTGCATTTGTTGGAATTAGAACAAGCATGCTTTTCATCCTTGCAAAGTGCCAGTGTCTAGCTTGTCCTGTGCTGGGGATTCTTAGCAGAGGGTGTTATGACTGCTCATGTAGCTATGTTTACAAACCATGCAGTCAGAGTGTCTTTTTTTCTTGTTTTGTTCATACTATTTATTTTACTGTACCCCTTGTGTCCCCATACAAATGAAGGATGATGTTAATAATAATAATAATACCCTTCCATCTGTCCCTAGACATCTCTCCTTCAGAGGAGGATTTACCACAAGGCAACCAAGGAAGCTGCTTAGGGCCCTGTTGGTGGGGACCCTGCTGGTCCCAGGTGACCCGCCGACAAGGCTGTATAAAGGGCATTTCTGTCAGACCACGAGCTTCACTGAAATTGTCCGAGAGGTCGGCTGGCTGAATACACCCAGCAGGCTGTCAGTTATTTGACAGCTGTTGGGTGCTGGCTCCAGCGCATGCCTGTGTCTCCAGTCCTGCAGCACTGTGCGTGTTACCAGTCATGACACACGTGTGTATGACATCAGATGCTTAGAGAGAGGAGCCGGGATGTGTACAGAAAAAAACATGAGTTCTTCCAGTGTACTTTATTACAGTCATTTTTTATTTTTTTACATTTTATATAACATCCACCACCTACTCCAAATTCCAATCAGGCGTGAGTGGGGGATGATGGGGCCGGGTTGTGGGTAGACAGTGAGGATTGTTTGAGGAAGGGCGGCCCCAAATCGGTGTCTTGCGCTCCTTGCAGACTTCTGAACTCTGATTAGTGGATATCTCAAGGCATCCACCAATCAGTGTGTTTAAGAATCCCACCACTGTGAATAGTGGATGGCAAGACCCATCGACCAAGCAGCACATTAGCAGCCTAATAACACATCGGATGCTGCAGGACACGTATGTGTCCGGCGGCAGAAGATGCTGCCAGCTGTTTTAATTGTGTTTATTGTAGCAGTCAGGGAGATTCTTCTGCCTGGCACCAAACATGTGCATGCAGTATGCAGCTCCAGCCAGTTGGCAGCTCAGAAGAACTGCATCAGGAGGCAGATAGCACATTTCGGCCCAGCAAGCCCCTAGTAAATGCCTAAAATTTAAGTGTGGAAACTAACTACAATATTCAGAGATTGGAGGAAGAATTGCACTACAACTTGTGTAGCAAGTTTATTGGAAACAGTTGCAAAAAGAGTCATCACTGTTACATGATTAATCGCACAACTAAACATTGTATGAAAATTGCTTGTATAGCCTAGTCCATATCAGTCACAAAAACAAGCCTGTCAGACCCAGCCCTAGCCAATTTGATGCCGTTGGCAAAATTTTGGCTGGTGCCCCCTAGCACCGCCACTAGTTCTACATCTGACCCAGCAATACTCAGGCAGTGGGGCCCACCGGGGGTTTTCCCTTGTGCCCCTGTGGGCAAGTTCAACCCTGCATAATGCCACACAGTAATTCCCATAATACACATAATTCCACACAGTAATGCACATTACACATATGCCCCACATTAGTAATGCCCATAGTACACATAATTCCACACAGTAATGCACATTACACATATGCCCCACATTAGTAATGTGCAGCTCCCTGGATCCGTGGCTGCATTTTTTGTGAGATGGGGGTAGCAAGATGGGTGGGTGTGTGCTTGCGCTCGCACTCGTTACAGGGGTACCCGTAAAAGGGATGTGACCTCACAGGGTATGCCGTCCTTTGCAAGCCTCACCCTTTATTTTTGCTTGCTGGTTGGACACAGATAGCAGCAATGTCCAGATACTACCATAAGTGCTGGTTACGCAAAAAGACCAGTTTCAAACATGTAGCAACTGTCCATTTTTTTCACTGATCAGTGTGTTTGCTGGCGTCTGTTACTCCCGGCAACTGCATGCCCTTTATTTTATACTGCGGGAGCAATATGCTCTGCCCTCCAGTCTGATGCGTACGAAAGTCACGCTGCACTGATGTTTCATATAGAAATAGCGCACTGCAACTTAAGGACCATGTTACAGTGCTTGATGACAGGGGAAGTTTACAGCGTGGACTGACTGAGAAATAAAGTGGGAGAAAAATGCCCATTGTAGGTCCCTGCAGACATCTGGGGTTTGCACAGGGATAAGGGACACACACAGGATGGCAGGGTCCCCCTCCCCCATGTGCACAAGCAGTATAGGTGATGTCAGATTTATGTGGCGAAGTCTTCCAAAATGCAAATGTGGTATCATCAGGAGCCATCCAGTAATAACCTTATATAGTCAGTGAAAATGTCACAGGTCCAGGAATTGAAGCTACTGGGCTTCTGTTGTTTGAGGTCTCACAAGTCAGGGGCATTTAAGCATGTCGGAGGGAGTTTAAGGGACTGTTTGCATTCTATTTGACAAATGTAAACCACAGTGTATACAAGTACTGATTGAATACATTTGGAAAGTAACAGCCAGTTTGCAGAATGTCCCTCCCAGCATGGGATAATGCAGGGACATGCTTGGATGCCCCTAGACATGCTTGGCTGCCTGTCCCTCTGAACCAGAGATTGGAAGCATTTTTCAGTTCCCACGACCTTATCAGGACAAGATTGTCCCTATTATGGTAGTAGTTAGGGAGATACTACATTAACTGCTGCTCTGCATAGCAGATCTGTGGTGAATGGGTGCCCTTAGCACCTGCCATTGAGTGGGTGAATGAGGGAAGAGGACAGGCAAAAGCGGAAGCCACACTCCTTACCTAGACTTTTCTACAGTAATTCTGTATTAGACTATAACATTTTGGGCCTGATTCTGAGTTGGACGTAGGGATGACATCAGATGCAAGTGGACAATTTATTTATTTATCATTTATTTATTAACAGTTTCTTATATAGAGTAGCATATTCCGTTGCACTTTACAATTAGAACAACAGTAACAGAACAAAACTGGGTAAAAACAGACACACATAGAGGTAGGAAGGCCCTGCTCGCAAGATTACAATCTATAGGGAAATAGGCATTGATAGATGCTACCTATTGAATAATGGTCCACCAGATTGCTAGGTTCTTAATGAGTTGTATGATATGATCACCCAGCAATGTTGGCAAAGGGTCAGGAGGGTGTGAGAGTAAAGAACGACAAAATATTTGAGGTTATCTGTACTGTACAGAGAGGATGTAATTAGATAGGGAAGCATTGAAGGTTATTAGGGTGGGTATGGAATTTGATAGGCTTGTCGGAAGAGGTGAGTTTTCAGGGAACGTTTAAAGGTTTGGAGACTAGAGGTGATTTTTATTGTGCATTCCACAGAGTGGGTAAAGCCCGGATAAAGTCCTGTAATTTTGAGTGGGAACAAGTAATATGTGTGGATGAGAGACGCAGATCTTGTGCAGAGCGAAGAGGTCAGTTAGGAAGATACAGTATCTTGAGATGAGTAAAGAAATGTATGTTGGTGCAGTTTGGTTAATAGCCTTGTATGTAAGTAAAAATATTTTATATTTAATACGGTAGAATACTGGTAACCAATAAGGGACTGACAGAGTGGATCTACAGATGATGAACATCTAGCGAGAAAGATTAGACTCGCAGCTGCATTCAAAATAGATTGTAGTGGTGAGAGCCTATGTTTGGGTAGACCAGTCAGGAGACTATTGTCACGATCCGGGTATCTGGACGCCATTTCTTACCCATCAGATGCCTCCTAAGGCTGGCTCAGCGCTCCAGGACCGGATCCCATCTGTTATCCTGATGTGTACATTCCTGTATCCTCTCCTGTCACTCTGGGACGCTGTCACAGTAAACGCCATATTACACCTGGCATGGCGTCTCCCGCGGCCTCCGCCGCCGTCCCTGAACTTCTGCATGCAGAGTGTCTGAGTGGCGATTACGTCAGCCGCGGCCTCCGCTGTGTCCGCGTGGTTGGATGTGCATCTGTCAGCCTGGCGCCTCCTGTCTCCGGTGGCCGGCGCCACCATTACTGTTTTCATTACCACATGGATTACAAACCAAACTTCCCTCCAAGTGTCTGCATGGGCGCAGCCATCTTGGATTCTGTCAGCTGATCATTTCCACCAATCTGTTCTCAGTATTGATAATCTGCATAATTGCCTAGCCAATCCCTTCCTTGCTGCAGGTATAAATACACTGTGCCTGAGCAAGGAAGGCGTCAGTGCTTTGGTTGTCAAACCTAGTTCCTGTTTGTCTCTCTCCTGTGATTGTCTTCCAGGTTCCAGCTCCTGTCTCAAGACTTCCACCATAGAGACCCGCACCAGCATTCCACCTGCGGTGTAGCCTGACTCTCCAATCCATTGTGGATTCATCTGTTTCCAGCTACAACATTACCTGCTTCCAGCAGAGTACAGCTTCCCTTAAAGGGCCGGTGTCCTTTCTACACTTTACCACTCTCCACCGGTATTATTATTTCTCCGCTCTCAAGTTCTACATTTCAGTTCATATTTCATCGCTCCCAAGTTCATTTATTATTTAACTGGTTCCAGCCGGTATCCACTCCGTGCTAACAACAGTCTGGTTCCAGCCAGTATCCACAGCAGCTGTTTTATCTTCAGCAACCCAGCTTTTCCTGGAACACCAGCTGGCACAATCCTGGGTTATCTCCATTGCTACAGTCGGGCCTGGTAAGGACTTTCCATCTAGAAGATCATAAGAACTATCTCACACTACCAGTGCCCTGTGGCTCCTGCCATCCTGTAGTACCCAGGAACTGTATTTATTCTTTGCTGACTTTTACGTTTTCTTTTACTGCTACTGTGTTGCGGAGTTGTCATAATAAACATCATTGACTTTTATCCAAGTTGTCGTGGTCACGCCTTCGGGCAGTTATTATTCATGTTACTTACATGTCCAGGGGTCTGATACAACCTCCCAGGTTCCGGTACATCTCAGCCCCTACAACTGAGGCTGCCTCCCGTCAGCTCAGGCCCTCAGTTGTGACAACTATTACAATAATCAATGCAGGAGATTATGAGACCATGGATCAGAGTTTTTGCTGTGTCTTGTGTAAGATATGGTCATATTTTGGATATGTTTCTTAGATGTATGTAACATGATTTTGAGACAGATTGAATGTGGGGAACAAAGGACAGTTCAGAGTCAAGAATAACACCTAGGCAGCGAGCTTGTGGGGATGGGATGATTGCTGATTTACAGATGATACTGAAATCCGAAAGAGCTGATTGGTTTGCCAAGAAATGTGGTATAGATAGAGAAAAGCGGAGGACCTAAGACTGAGCCTTGCGGTACTCCAACTGAGAGAGGAAGCGAAGAGAAGGTGGAATCAGAGAAACGGACATTGAAAGAGCGATTAAATAGGTAGGATGAGAACCAAGAAAGGGCTGTTTCTTGAAGACCTGGGGATTGTAGTGTTTGTATGAGTAGAGAGTGGTCAACAGTGTCAAAAGTAATGACCCTTAGATTTAGCAGTTACCAAATCATTCACTACCTTAGTCAGTGCTGTCTCTGTGGAGTGTTGGGCGCGAAATCCTGACTGAAGTGGGTCCCGTAAGCTATGTGAGTTAAGTGTAGGCAAATCTCTCAAGTATCTTGGATGAGCATGGGAGCTGAGAGATGGGACGGTAGTTTGAGAGAGTTTTTGGGTCAGAATTTTTTTTTTTTCAGAATGGGAGTAATCACTGCATGCTTGTACAGAGAAGGAAAGATACCAGTAGACAGTGAGAGATTACAGATTTTAGTTAAGGTTGGGATGAGCACAGCAGAGAGAGCTTTACTAATTTGTGAGGGTATAGAATCAAGAGGAGAGGTAGTAAAGTAGGCAGATGAGAAGAGTGCAGATACTTCATCTTCGTTTGTGGGATCAAATGAAGAGAAGGTGTTAGAGGGTTCAGGAAGGGAATTGAGCAGGTAACTGGCTGTGGAAGAGCATACTATTTCTTTTCGGATCTTATCAATCTTGTCCTTGAAATAGGAAGCAAGATCTTGCGCACTGATAGTGGCTAGTGGGTTAGGTGAGGGAGGGACAAGAAGTGATTTAAATGTATTAAAAAGTCACTTGGGGTTAGAGGCTTGAGCAGAGATGAGAGATTGGAAATATGTTTGTCTGGCAGTGTCAAGAGCATTACAATAAGAGTGGTACACGGTCTTATATGTGAGAAAGCCACTAGAACTACAAGATTTATGCCACTGGCATTCTACAGTACTTTACGTGAGAGTTTTTGTAGGTGTCTTGTGTATTTAGAGTGCCACAGTTGACATCTAAGTCTACATGGAGTGTGATGGGTAGCCGGAGCCACTTCATCAAATGCTGTTTCTAGGGTTTGGTTAAAGTGTGACACAGCAGTCTCGGGAGAGGTGAATGTAGAAATTTGTGCGAGCAGTGGTTGCAGAGAGGTAGATAGTTGTTGAAAATTAATAGCATTAATATTTCTGTGGGTTAGAGGAGGCTTGGTAGACTTCAGTGACATTGAGTTTGAAGTAATGGAGGAGAGCATGCAGGTGATAAGGGGGCTAATTCAGACCTGATCGTAGATGTGCTAAATTTAGCACATCTACGATCAGTCACACTGACATGTGTGCCCTGCATGTCAGTCCATGCCCTCCAAAATGGCGGCCTAATGCCTCCAGCCCACCCGCTCCCGCCCATCGACCGCATCTGCCTGTCAATCAGGTAGAGGCGATCTCGCAGGCCTACGACAGCCGTCGGCGAAAACGCACAGCACCGATCAAGTCTCAATCAGCCCCAAGGATCTGAGAGAGGGAAAGGATTGTTAGTGAGTTCAGAAACAGAGCATAGCCTGGTGAATACTAGATCAAGTCAGTGTCCCTCCTGATGAGTGGGGTAGTCAGTCCATTTGGAGAGGCCAAGTTTGGAGGCATGGGGACAATGATTTGTCTGTGCATGTGTCTGAGTTGCACTGCATGTGTATCTATTGGTTACCGGTCTGGGATGCAGGTGGAAATTGCACACAGTGGGCAATTACAGTGGGCATTTCTGGATAGTACTCGGAGGGTGGGGGTTGGCTAGTCAGATGTGGGCATGCCTAAAGACAGAGCTACACTGACACCAGCGGCCATGATCGAATGGATTTTCTGTGCCTCTATAGTGCTGGAGCAATGTCCAATGGTGCGTCTCAGTAGGACGACCACCGGCAGCAGTATTAGCATAAATACACAGTAGCTACTGCAACAAAAGACTTAGGGGTCTATTTACTAAGCCCTTAAGAGAGATAAAGTGGAGAGAGATAAAGTACCAGCCAATCAGCTTCTAACTGTCCTGTTAAATGTCAGTAGCTGATTGGTTGGTACTTTATCTTTCTCCACTTTATCTCTCTCCACGCCTTAGTAAATAGACCCTTTAGTTTCTTCTGCAATAGCATCCACTTGTGAATCATACCCACTGTAGTTTTTGCTGCCGGAATTGATACATATCCCACCAGCTGTATTCATGGAATGCAAAATCAGCCAAACACAAATTCATAAATGGAAGCCAGAGTGACAAAGGGGCCATAGATTGTCAAAGTCAGAAAAATATCACGCTACACACTGCCATATATGCACCTCATGCGAGTGCCTGCTGCGAGTGCATGAGCTCTCCCGTGCGTGCGCATACTCGCTGTTGCGTGCACCCGCAGGCGCACTGTATGCGCATTTACGGTAAAGTTTATGTGCATCTAGCGGGCGACTCAATCGTTACATATTTTAACCATATAATGTATTTTGTAGATTATGGTCCCTTTGATAGAATCTGAAAGTTTAGTTAATGTAGCATGTTCATAGACAAAGAGATCCCTCTTTGTTTGATACGAAGGGTCAGACAGGGGTTATACAGTGGTGTTTAGTATCCATCGGAAGAGTATTTAATTAGCAATATTCCGGTGTTGGTTTGAAGCGGATTAATCGCTCGTGCAAATAGTTATGGACATAAGAAGTTTATGGACTTTTACTGTATTTGCACTTTATTATCCATGCGGCGGGAAACCTAGTTTCCCACCCACCTGAGCAGTTGGAAATAGTCACAGCCCACCTGTATGAATCAACCTATGACCTTTTGTTATAATGCGAAGACGAATTCCTGTGTCCAATGAACAATAAGAATATAGGGACCATTGTACTGTATTGTGTGTAGTGTATTAAAGGACAAGCCGATCTGGGCCAGCTCTCTATTCTCTTCAACGGTTCTCATTGCTGATAATCGGGAGCTGGATATCCAGAAGGCGCATGCGATTGTTTCCCTTTGTGCGTAAGTTTCTCTGCAATCATATTGTCTTTATTGTTATAAGCCATTCTCTCTCGTTCTCTCTCACTTTCTCTCTCTCTCTCCCCTTTCCCCCTTTAAAAGTAATTGTATCTTTATTGTATTTTATGTGTAGTTACTTGGTTAGATATTCTATGTTATTTTGGTAGTGTATAACTTGTATTGTATTATTCTTTTTGAACGTTCATTCATTTCCTTAAAAGGCGTTAGACCCTTAGACCGGTATTTGACTGTTTATTATATTGCTAAGGGGTTCTCTGAGCGTCACATACGCTCATACTGCTTTTAAACTAACAAGGTTACACTGTGTTGCATTTACACCTTATCACTAAACAAGGGTTTACAGCATAAGTATATTGTGTATGGTATAGTTATAAAGGTTTAACACTGTGAGCGTCAGCGCCGCTGGTGATCTCCTCGTGGTCCCGAGCATCCGCTACGCTGATAGCGTATCATTACGTTAGTCGGCAGCCTATAGCGTGCTTGCCTGTACGCTCTAAGCCGTGAGCGAACGTGCCGCTCGTGCGTCTCGACCACGGCTAAGCGTTAGATACGCAACGTGCGTACCCTTACGGTATTCCATACGCCAATAGCGTACTGTGTTCTTTAACCTTTTAGAGGGATCTAAGTAAGATAAATATTAGGCTTTATCAATTGGCGGCTCGTCCGTCCTTCACATATCTGCACTAGGTAATTTCAGCAGACATTATCGGTCAGCAAAGGGCGGGAGGTAATATTCCTCGTAGTGCTGCCCAGATAAGCGTCTGCTTTGCTTAGTAAAGGGTGCTGAAGGAATCCGGAACCGGAGGTAAGAACAATACGCTAGTGTCTTTTAAAACTGTTTTTTTTTTTCTCTCTCTGTTCTGTCTTGCGTACGCACGCACGCATACATCTGCATTTCTTTTTATTTGTGTATTTTCACATATCACTCTCTTGGTTGCCATTTCACAATTGATAACGTGCTAAGAAAGATTTGTTGCTATTAGTAGTTAAAGAGTAGAAGTAATACATTAAGGGGTAATTTGTAAAACACGCACACAGCTTTGCCTAAAGATACAAGGAAAGACCTGTGTGGTGCTCGGTAGACGATTACAATTAAAGATCATCTACATTGATAAACGTGTTAATTGTATTTCGGTGGACATATCTGGCTGGCATACACGTGTCTCTAACAAAAGGGTGAGACAAGCGTACGCAACACAAAGGCCGACGCACGTAGCGTATATTACGCAACGGAGCGTCCGGGTACGCCCACATAATTCAAATCACACGATAGTATTATTTTTAACAGGCGAAAAGGAGGCAATGCGATAAATAGCGCAAGTCAATTTTAGTGTCCGAAATTTCAAGCTAATAGATCCTTCTCCAATTTGCGACTCATCTGGTCTAGACTATTTACTGAATGAAAGGAATTTCTGCGCAGAAATAAAATTAAAGTGTACATGTGGTGAGTGTTTGTATATATAAGTTTTTACAATTTTTGGGTTGAACCACAAGAAGTCGAGTTCTCGTGAGGTACATACATGTAAGTGACGTGCATGGTGGCTTGGGAGGCATCCCTTGTTAAACATTAAAAAAAAAGAGCATTAGAGTATATCAGACCAGAAGGTCTACTGTAGAACAGACCAGGAGGTCATACAGACCAGGAGGTCATACAGACCAGGAGGTCTAGGTACAGCAGACTAAGAAGTCTGCTATAGATAGAAAAGAGCACAACCCAGGGGGTTGGTGCAAAACCCATATAGGCCATTGAAGCTCAGGCTGAAGGAATTCGCAGCCATAATTTTCGATTCCACTGGTCGCTCCGCACATAAGATTAGTTGCGTATGTGCTGAACGATTGTACCGCACATAATTGTGTGCATTAGTTAGTAACCTGACCAGTACCATTTGCGTACGAAAGGGGTCATAAACGCTATTTGTACACTCTAACGTGATTTGTGTAATTTTTTTTATTTTAAGGGAGGTTCGCTAGTCACTTGGGAACTATCCAGCAACCAATAGTTACTGGAAAGGGTTAAGTGCTCTTCGGATCACACTCGCAGGTTCCAGTAAATAGCGGTTCAGGTCGCAGGGGCCCTAGGTCGAGTACGCCAGCGCTAAAGTAGTGTGTGGGCGTATTGGTCGGCGTGGGCGAGTGAGTGGAGTACTCGGTAAACTGCCACCGTCGGCCTACCCCGGACATCTTGGTTTTTGTAAGGGTTCGCTGAAGACCCTGATTTGAAGGTCAGAGGTAGTGAAAGCAACACCTGCAAGTATGGGGGCCAGTTGTTCAGGTAGGGGGCGATCAACCTCGGTTCGGGTTGATTCAGTAAACCGGCCAATCGGGTCGGCAAGGTATGGTTCACACACAGAGGTTTTATGTGATGAATGGGAAAGAATGACTGTGCATGACGGGGAGAAGTTTCCCCGGGTAGGTAGTTTTAGCCCAGATGTGTTACAAAATCTAAGGACAAGGATACGTCTCATTAAATCAGCAAAGAGACGGATCGAACATTATGATTGTTTAAAGTTATGGCAAAAGGAAAGTGAAATACAACGAAACTTAACTTACATATCTGACTCTCATCTTGGGAAGAGAGACATGGCAATGGAGAGGATTATGGTTGCAGAGAATGGCGCAATAGGGTACGATAAAAATGCACTTAGTAACTGTATTAAGAATGAAAGTAACAAATGTAATAATGTTTATGAAAATGAAAGTGTAAAAATTACAAATGTTAACCTGTGCAAGTCGCACCCCATGTCAAACTTCCCTCAGGACTACAAGCAAGAACGTGAGCCCAGCACGATGTCGGCACCTTTTCCAGCAGCCATCACACAAGACATCCAGGTGGACGCGACCAAATCAGTAAAGGCAGTAATCAAACCCCCTAACGGAGGGTCAGGTGAGGTCGTGTCCACAGGTACGTACGGTGTTATATATCACGCACAAACAAATGTACCCCATATTGTAAGACCAACACAAGGTGATGTAATTGAATTTAGTCCTGTCAGGGTGATCACAGTCCCCAATGGGAAGACTGACGATCAGGGAATCATTCCCGTCAAGGACGGTGCAATGCGCCGTCCCTGGTCCCGGACAGAATTAAGATCAATCATGTCTGAATTCCCTGATCCCAGGGAAGATTTAGTTGCATGTCAGAGATTTATTAAAGAACTAGGAAACTCAACAGAACCCACCAACAAAGATTGGCGGACAGTGCTGAGGGCATGTTTGCCCTCCAGTGTTGAATCTGAGAAATTTATTGCTGATTGTAAATTAGACACAGAGGTACCTTGTACGGAGGAACACAATCAGGAATGTATTAAGCAGATCAACCGACAGTTAGAAATATATTTCCCAGCCATTGTCGAGTGGAACAAAATCTTCTCCATAAGACAAAGCAAAGGTGAAAGTACTTCTAATTATTTCCACCGGGCATTGCACGACATGACTAGGTATACAGGTATAGAAAACATCGAAACAAGTGCACCGCACAGAGAAGTGGTAGTATCTGTGCTAATGGATGGTTTAAAGGAAGTGTTGAGAGCAAGGATACAGATCACCAATCCATACTGGAGAGATAAACCAGTAGCTGCATTAAGGGACTCTGCTGTTGGGCATGAGCAAAGCATCAGCAAGCACAGGGAAACAAAGAAGCCCCAGATTCTGGAGGGTAAGTCAAAGGTGAAAAGCTGTTACAACTGCTTAAGAGAAGGTCATGTTGCACGAGATTGTAGGTCTAAGAACACACACAAGGTATATACACCCCCTAGACAACGACATGACCATAATAGTCAACGAACCAGAGAAACACAGGAAGAGCGGTTGATGGCGATGGGCATCCAAGCATTAGAGGAGACATCAAATCAACCAAAACCCCAGGCCATTGGCACATGGAGGAACTCAAGGATTTGTTATCGTTGTAAAAGAGAAGGGCATTATGCCAGCAACTGCAACAGCCCACATAAAGTCAGACCCCCTAGACATGAAAAAAGAAATGAGCAAAGTTATGACACACCAAATTGTAACCAGGGATCAGATAGGAAGAATTTTGGCCCACACCCATGATATGTAGCCAGGAAAGGTGATCACTAGGACAGATGGTAAGCCTGAGGTTATTGTTAACAAGTTGGGAGGTCATTCCTTGAGGACACAGGAATGACCGGGTAAAATTTGTAATGTATCTGTGAAATGATTTCTTTTTCCCCATCTCTGACAGTCATCGGCAGGACTCAAACATTGCATACAGTAGCTACTTGGTCCTTGCAGAAGTCTACCAAACCCCAGCATGACCTACCCGCATCAATGTATCCTGGCCAGATACAAAGGGTGGAGTATGGAGGTGCTGGTGGGAGGGACTGCGCAAGGATACCATTGGACATGTAGATATGACAGCCTGATGAACAATGTTTTAAAATGTTTTTCCCTGTTGTTGTTTATTGTTGGTTTATGTAATATATATGTATATGAATTGTTCTCTCTCTCTCTCTTTTGTTTTTTTTGTTTTCTCTCTTCTCATTCATGTTGTCATGTTTTAAAGATGGTATGTCACACATCAGTTAGACAAATGGTAATGCAAGATTTTTGCCTCTTACAGAAAGATCGCTGGTTTGGAAGAAATATTGTATCACCGGAGTGTTCGGTTGGAAGACTGAGAGACAGCACCTTTGAGATGACAGCAGAACAAGAAGAACAACAAGACTAGAGAACTAATTATCGTAACAAGTTTCTCTCCCCCCCTCAAACTGTTTTCCTGTACCCCCATTACAAATTTCTCCTTTCTCCTCCTGTAAGATGGACTCGCCTCGAGAGACTGTGAGCCGTGTTTTCATGTTGACCCTGATGTTGACCAGAGCAGTCTGTTTCGGTGAGAGTACCAGTGAGGTCGAGAAAGGATCCAGAATGGATTTCTGATGACTGAGACGGAGGTGTAAATTTCCAATAGCAACACAACCACCGAGAAAAGGCGAGTACCGGAAACGATCTAGCAGCCATGTTATTTGTAACCGTTGTGAAAACCTGTTAGCTGAAGAGAACTGTATCTGTAGACACTGTGACAGTGTAGTTGAGGATGGGTGTATCAAGAAATGCCAATCCAGTTTTAATATCCACATGGACCGGCATCCATTGAGTGACTATCACTCCTTAGTGGGTAAAGTGTTAAATCAGACAGATTGTTGGGTATGCTCTCAAGTACCTCAAGGCCATAGCAAATCAGGAGTGCCCTTCCCATTAACTATAGGGGAGGTACTTGAGCTAAGTGGTGGGAGGCCGGTGGACAGGAGGTTTAATATCTCCAGTCCTCCTAGTTTGAAGCTCCACCAATATCATGTGGATAGATCCATAGTATGTTTTAACATTTTCAATCCCCGAAAGCCGGGAAATTGGGAAGTGTCATGGAATAACCAAACCATGACCTTTTCATACAGAGCCGATAGAATGCCAACAGATACAGAACTTATACGCCACATAGCCGGTAGTGGAAAATATTTCCGATATAGGTATACCCTAGGAAGTAGGACCATGAGAGTTGGAGAGGTATCACCAGGATACTGTGCACATATCATACAAACTGATACGTGTACTAAACAGATGGGAGAATTAGGGTTAGGAAATTTCATATGGAAAATGTGTAATATGGTTATGTCCTACTCCGTCCCATATGTTCTCCCCGATGATGCATATTTCATATGCGGGAGGAAGGCGTATAAGTGGCTTGCCCCAAACTCAGAAGGGTTATGTTATATTGGAAAAGTACTGCCTGAAGTAATGACTGTATCACATACTAAAATGAAAGATATTCACCGCAGTGCCCAAGCTCCTTATACTCACATTCATTACGAGCACATCGTTAAACGGCACCTGATAGAGAGAACAGAGCATCCGGCCTCTGACCTGATCAGTGAATCCACCGGGATTCAATTCCTAATCGCGTTAGATATCACTTGTACCGCCAGAGGAGTGATAAATTATAAATATATATCTGCGCTTGCAAATTTATTAGACAACATCACTGAAATGTATGATGACACATTCAGGTATACTGGAAGGGAGCTCCAAGCTTATAAAACAGAACTGGTTCAGCATAGGATGATTCTCAATTATCTCACAGCTGTGACGGGTGGGTATTGTGTCACCCTAGCAACTCAGTATGGAATAAAGTGCTGCACGTATATCACAAACAGCACCGAGGACCCGGTCGAGGTCATAGACCAAAAGATGGACGACATTCTCCAATTAAAGTGGGAATTCCGCAGGAGACACAATCTCACCCTTGCTGCTGTGGGTAATGAGCTGACCGGTTGGGTGTCATGGTTGAACCCGCGAAATTGGTTCTCTGGTTTAGGAGAATGGACCCAAGGTATTATCATGGATGTAGGGAAATTCCTTTTGTGTGTTCTGGGTGTCATCATATTAGTCGGTCTGATATTTAGATGCGTTCGGGTTTTAACAAAGTGTAAACGTAGCGCCCGAGTGATGAGTTTAAGGAGTGAAGATACTGTAATAACAACGACTGATGTGATTTATGACCCAACGATAGAGACAATGCTGTGATGAAAATGTGATTCCGCGGTCCGTTTCTTTCACCCGTTTCTCCTTTGTTTTCCTCCAAGGTAAAAGGACATCCGCCTGGACGAAGAATTTGACAACCTTTTACACAGACAACTGATGGACTATGCCATAGACCCCCATATCCCTAGTACCTTTAATTTTACGCTAGCCCAACACTTTTTGTAAGTCTATGGACATTGATAAAGCTTTGCTTGCGTTTATTGGCAAAAGCACAAAGAGACTACAGTCAACATGTACATCGAGACAAGACAAGACAAGACAAGGCACAAGACAAGACCTCAATCGGCAAATGTATATTAAACTCACATAGTTTATCACTGCATTTACCATAATTGTTTCTTATCTTCATCTCTACAACCTTCAGGTAATGACACACATAGTCGATAGGGAATACAGGCACAGATATCAGCATTCACATATCCCCCATTCATGTATCATCAACTAAAATGTGCTCCCCCATTTTGTTGCAACCAAAAGCCGAAGAGAGCTCGGTAAAGTTTGACAGCCCATCCACAGACCCGTACCACGGGATAAGAAGGAATTCAAATGTATACTTCGCAATACCTCGAAGCTTGATTTAAAACACGTACGGCACGATGATACATGACCCCCCAAACATGGATTCATACACACATGCTTCTGCTATCTCACTAGGTCATACCCTTTTCCTACCTTCTCCTCTCCTCCCCTACCCAATCATAGAAATGTATTTACACATGACATATATTTTTCTCTTTTTGAAATGTTTTAGAAAGTGGCAGTTATTGGTGACTGCCAAAGGGTGGACTGTCAAAGTCAGAAAAATATCACGCTACACACTGCCATATATGCACCTCATGCGAGTGCCTGCTGCGAGTGCATGAGCTCTCCCGTGCGTGTGCATACTCGCTGTTCGTGCACCGCAGGCGCACGGTATGCGCATTTACGGTAAAGTTTATGTGCGTCTAGCGGGCGACTCAATCGTTACATATTTTAACCATATAATGTATTTTGTAGATTATGGTCCCTTTGATAGAATCTGAAAGTTTAGTTAATGTAGCATGTTCATAGACAAAGAGATCCCTCTTTGATTGATACGAAGGGTCAGACAGGGGTTATACAGTGGTGTTTAGTATCCATCGGAAGAGTATTTAATTAGCAATATTCCGGTGTTGGTTTGAAGCGGATTAATCGCTCGTGCGAATAGTTATGGACATAAGAAGTTTATGGACTTTTACTGTATTTGCACTTTATTATCCATGCGGCGGGAAACCTAGTTTCCCACCCACCTGAGCAGTTGGAAATAGTCACAGCCCACCTGTATGAATCAACCTATGACCTTTTGTTATAATGCGAAGACGAATTCCTGTGTCCAATGAACAATAAGAATATAGGGACCATTGTACTGTATTGTGTGTAGTGTATAAAAGGACAAGCCGATCTGGGCCAGCTCTCTATTCTCTTCAACGGTTCTCATTGCTGATAATCGGGAGCTGGATATCCAGAAGGCGCATGCGATTGTTTCCCTTTGTGCGTAAGTTTCTCTGCAATCATATTATCTTTATTGTTATAAGCCATTCTCTCTCGTTCTCTCTCACTTTCTCTCTCTCTCTCCCCTTTCCCCCTTTAAAAGTAATTGTATCTTTATTGTATTTTATGTGTAGTTACTTGGTTAGATATTCTATGTTATTTTGGTAGTGTATAACTTGTATTGTATTATTCTTTTTGAACGTTCATTCATTTCCTTAAAAGGCGTTAGACCCTTAGACCGGTATTTGACTGTTTATTATATTGCTAAGGGGTTCTCTGAGCGTCACATACGCTCATACAGCTTTTAAACTAACAAGGTTACACTGTGTTGCATTTACACCTTATCACTAAACAAGGGTTTACAGCATAAGTATATTGTGTATGGTATAGTTATAAAGGTTTAACACTGTGAGCGTCAGCGCCGCTGGTGATCTCCTCGTGGTCCCGAGCATCCGCTACGCTGATAGCGTATCATTACATTAGTCGGCAGCCTATAGCGTGCTTGCCTGTACGCTCTAAGCCGTGAGCGAACGTGCCGCTCGTGCGTCTCGACCACGGCTAAGCGTTAGATACGCAACGTGCGTACCCTTACGGTATTCCATACGCCAATAGCGTACTGTGTTCTTTAACCTTTTAGAGGGATCTAAGTAAGATAAATATTAGGCTTTATCAGATAGACTGCAGGGGCATTTCCAAGGACTGGCTTCTTTCTCGCCTACATCCACCCCTCACATCACAAAAAAAGGTGATTTCACCCTACTTATAAAATACTACCCAAATTGATTTTCCCCCCTTTCCCCCTTCCTCCTGGGACTGTAGTCTGCCCGACGATCTTGGTCACAAATGCCCCCTCCCATTGTAGGTCCTGATTTAAATGCTCTGTGCTCTATTAAGCTCCCCAACAGCCTAATTGATGGGACAACACTAGTTCTGTCTCTCATGCCTATGGTACCCATAGTCTGCAGCTCTGAACACCATTTGTCAAGCTTTGGTCAGTCTGGTCTACTATCTGACGATATAGTATATGTGTCATCTTCTGCATCTTTCTCTCTCAATAACCCCATGTGCTGCCCATTGGACATACCAGCCGTACCGATAGCCAGTTGCTTCCCATTAACCTCACAGATCCAATCAGATCCCCATTTATACCACACTTCTATCTGCAGCATCATCTATACTCATCACTACATAGTCAACCTCATTCATATCAGTGCTCTGCTAATCTGCCCATCTCACAGTGCTCTATTAACCTGCCCTTTTCTTTTTGCATGGCACTACAAGTCTCAGCATTTTAGCACCTCTTATTATGCTTAAAATTAGGCTATGCTCTTCAGTCACCCCCCATTTTTTCTTCTGGCAGTCTGGCCTGTTGTTCTTAGCATTGCATTAATAATATTATCTAACTTTATTGCTTTGCCCAACTACATATGTGTGTTTGACATTACAATGTACTGACCCAATCTGCCCGCTGATCTTGCTCTGCATATTTGCATCTGCCTGTTTGATATTACCATACACCGACCCAATCTGATCTCTGAATTCTGCACATCTCCATTGCCTGTGCTTAGTATACTACTGTGTATGGGATTCTGGCTCTGAGATGATGTCTCAATGTGATTACTGCTTGCTCTTATGTGAGCCTCTGTGCACCTGGCCATTGTATATCATTCTGGACTCCCATTACGATATCTATGCATTTCCCGATAAACTGGGTATTGATTACTGGTCTGATTGCTGTCTGTGACCTCCTGGAAACTACAAAACAGATGAGTAGCACTGAAAGAGATGTAGGGCTAGATTTACTAAGTGGCGGCTTTTGTAAGCACACCGAGCATTACACTGAATGTGAGTGCCGCCTTCAGTTTCTATCTCCAACCCACTGAGAAGCACCAGCTTACAAAAGCTGCTGCTACATAAACATAGGGCCCGATTCAGATCTGATCACTGCTATGCGTTTTCGCACAGCGGTCGATGAGGTAATAACTGCGCATGCATATTCATCTGCAATGCGCATGCACATCTGCAAACAACAACAGGCATCGGCGGTCAGCGACAGGCTGGTGCGAAAATTCTAATTCTAATAATTATTGACAGGAGGAGGCCATTTGTGGGTTATAACTGACCGTTGTTTTGGGAATGTCAAGGGAAACACAGGTGTTCCCAAGCGTTTTCAGGGAGGGTGTGTGACATCAGCTTCGGCCGCGGTCAGACCGTTCTGATCGCACTGTAGGAGTAAGTCCTGGGCTGCGCAGAGACTGCACACACAGGGCAAATCATTCACTGGTGAGTGAGTAGAGAAGGATTTGCAGCTGTCTGTTTTAGCAGCTCGGTGTACACTTGTGATCGCACACTTGCACGGCAAATGTACACTCCCCTTGGGCGGCAACTATTTGATCGCAGGAGTACAATTTTAGCAATCTAGCGATCAGGTCTGAATCACCCCCATAGTCCATAATGTAAATTACTTTTGTTGCTTATTATCAATTGCAATATTGTAAAATGTGTCCTTGCTATAGGCGTTGTACGGAGTACATAGATAAAAAGCATAATTGCCTGTGACAGCACTGTATTCAGCAATTATCTCTTTCGCTTGAGTGTGTATGACCTATTTTTTTTATCCAATCAGATCAGTAGAATGTTCATAGCAGCAGGAGATGGGTGGGCTTATCTTTTGGAAGGCAGTGACCTGTCTACATACAGTACAGTATGTGATGCTGTGTGAGGAGAGCTCCTGGTGTGACAAAGGCAGAATCATAAGAGAGGGAGTGGATCGGATGCAGGAAGAGAGTGAGATAGCTGAAGGAGAAAAGGTTCCTGTTATATTAATGCTGGGATATTATGGTGTCAAAAATCTCCTCTCTGCATGAAATGAACTTCATATATCTACAGTGTTTCATTTTTTCAGCACAATTTCAACAAATATTACAATAATGATGAAATGACAGCAGTTAGATAAAGATAAAAGTCTGAACATTTATGCTCTGTTAAATACAATTCATACTTGCCTACTTCTGAAACAGCATTTCAGTTAGATTGTGAAAGTAACACCTACAGTATCAGTGCGGACGTGTAGTGCTACATCTGAGAGGGGTGGTATTCATGTGACCGGCGGTCTGCTGACCGACAGTCACATGACCTCCTCCACCATCCCGCCGGCTCAGTATCCCGATGGTCGGCATGCCGACCAACAGGGACTATTTCCACTCGTGGGTGTCCACGACACCCATAGAGTGGGAATAGAACCGAGCCCGCAGCGTGGCGAGCGCAGCGTGCCCGCAAGGGGCTTGCTGCACACGCCCCTCCCCGCCGGGATCCCGGCGTCGGTATGCTGCCGGGATCCCGGCGTCGGTAAGCTGACCGGCGGTCAGGAGACCGCCGGTCAGCCATACTACACCCATCTGAGAGGCATGACATACAAAACAAATGACTTACATCCAAATGTAAATGAGCACCAAAAGTTAGTTACAGCTACTTGTTGAAGAAAAGACACCGATATTTTTCAGGATTTGTTTGTGTATTTTGTTTTACAAGAGGTTCCATATACTGTAAATGGCCACAGGAAACCTTATTTAAAATGCATGTAGCCATAGGGATCATTGGGGCAGATGTATTAAGCCTGGAGATGGCATAAGGAAGTGATAAACCAGTGCTAAATGCACCAGCCAATCAGCTCCTAACTGTTAATTTACATATTGGAGCTGATTGGCTGGTGCGTTTATCACCTTGCACTTATCACTGGTATCACTTCCTTATGCCATCTCCAGGTTAATACATCTGCCGCATAGTGCTTTATAACCAATGCAGGGAAATGGCCTGATCGCATTTGAATGTATGTATCTCTGATTTCTTTTTTTTTCGCCAAGAATGTAACAGCTACATAATGGGGGTAAGGTGCAATCAGGGAGATTGCTGGTCTATTCAGGGAGTCAGGGAGATTGCTGCTATTTCAGGGAGTCCCCTGCAAAATTAGGGAGGGTAGGCAACTAAGATACAATTACTACTCATGCTTAAAATAATAAGTAAAATTAAATAAAAATGTGTGTGTGTGTATGTATCTATATATATATCTATATATATATATCTATATATATATATCTATATATATATATATATATATAGCTAAACCTGACTATACAGTAGATGATGGTTTGGGAGCATGGGAGCAGCTTCATAAAATGTGCAGTGATAAAAGATTTCATTTAAACACATCACCTTCCATTTGCAGCCTAAAAGGCTTTGCAGTGTATTATTTGGAACAATGAAGCAGATGGTGATATAAGTGTGTGTCAGCACTCAGAGAAGTATGTCAGTCAGTGTGCTATGATTGGTTGCATTTATAGGTTATGTACTTGTGTTTGTGAAATGAAGATGCCAAGTTCCTAGAAGAGGTTTCTAGTTTAAAGTCTGTTTAATACAAAACATTTTAACAATAACAATGAGTACTGATTAATCTGCATCTTATTACTGCTATTAGAAATGAGTCAGTAATTGATATATCTAAAAGCTGCTGCTAGATCCCTGAATACATTCTTCTTTGGCACAGCTTGGAGGTAAAGATAAAAGGGTTGCTATTGTATTGCCTGAACTCTTTACTGAATAAACACATACTGTAGGGCTATATTTCCTGAGCAGGAGGATGTCAGAGCTGCTGATTGTTGGCAGGTTTATCCACGGGATATAAAATGTTGTAATATTAAATGTAAAACCTTACCAGGTACTGTATGTATATTGAAATGTAATATTGTTGCTGTCTTTAAATCCCACGGACAAACAACAAACACCTACAGTACAATCAGCAACCTAATAATTAGTGCCAAAATATCAGTACATTTATGTGAACCAAAGAGTAAATTTTATATATATATATATATATATATATATATACTCAGGAATCCAGTAAAATCATGCTGCCGGTGCCAGTGAAGCTGTATCTGACAAAGCATTGGCACGCCCAGAAAACGTTGCTGACACCCCCCATTTCCTGGAATGCTACCCATAATACCCTCCAAATGCCAGAATCATAGCAATCATGCTGTGGCTTTTGAGGCACTGCGAGCCATTCACAGATCCAGATCCACATATGTGCAGTGCGACTTCTGTGCATGCGCACATCTTAAACCATGGTTCCCAATAATTAATTATCCAACTCGGTATGACTGTCGGTGGTGGATACTGAAACACTGGAGATCAGCTGTCTCCGCGATCTCCCAACATTGTTGAGCTGGAAACCGGGATCTGTGCACCGAAGGCGCATGCTTGCAAAAAGGGACGGAGCCTCATGGGGAAGAGGTGGTGATTTATGGGAAACGGTGGATCCTCATGGGAGGGGCAGAGCCTGGTGGAAAACCTTCCCGGTTGCATCACAGTGGAGGCATGCCCAGCACTCCAAGATGCCTGGCTTCCCCCAGAGCTCTCTCTTCACTGTGAATAGATGCCATGCAAATAGCCAGTGGCGCCGAGAAGGGGGGGCAGTGACTCCTTGCCTGGGCCCAGGCCGTTGGGGGGGGGGCCCGGGGGGGATGCGAGTCCTGCTGCCCCCTCCAAGTTGCAGAGAGCCACACTTCGTGAATGGGAGAGAGAGAATGCTGGGGCAGAAATCCCTCCCACCGGACCCACAGGCCTCTCACTCCGATAGGGGCGCGGCCACTTCAAGGATAGGTTCTGGCCACTCCTCCCCATGTTGGACATGCCCCCTTGTATTGGGGCTTAGCAAAGCTGTCGGCACCCACATCAATCGCACAGCATCTGTTCACAAGCTTCTCTGCTATGCTATGCTGAGCAGCACAGGACACTGCAGTCAGCAGGTGGGATGGTGGGACAGTCCCAGTAAAATGGGGCTGTCCTGCCGAAAGTGGGACAGTTGGGAGGTATGGTTTACATATGGTTATAGGGGATAAAAAGACTGATAAATAGAGCACCAAGAATGGTGTAATAAGAAAATCCAAGACAGAACAACTGCAGCAAAAACCACATGTGCTTACATATTTATGTATACTTAAAAACCTGTCTACACTCACCATCTACTCATTTCTCCGTAAGAATGAATGATTTCTATAATGTGCTGTACTAGTATGAAATGACTGCAGTGTTAGAAGCCAGATACTGTAAATGTTGTTTAAATTGAGTCTCATTTGCACTTTATTTTTTGATTAACAGTTTTACTGTTGTTTCTTCACTGCGTATGTCGCCGAAAAGTCTTATTACTACATTTCCCTTCATTAATGGCAGCATCAAATTACACGTTTTAAAGCTTGCCATCAGTTGTTTGCAATTGCTCTGCATTCAAACAACAATTATCAGATTTTTATGTGTAGACCTTAGCGGCTCTGCAGTAAACAAAAGGAGATAATTTTTTGTTTATTTTCACTTTCTGTTGTTTTAATTAGAAAAGAGCCTATGATATAAACAAAATAAAAATTAAAAAAACTGCATGAAATGTGATTTTAATTCTTAATCATTAGGTGGTTAGCCTTTATACTTTCTTGCACAATCGGCGGGATGTAATGCAGTTCGAACTCGCCGGAGGTGCGGGTTGCCGGCCGATCTTAAAGATTTTTTAAAGGGACAATCACTTTAAAGTCAAAACCACACCTTGTAAGTGATTGTCCGTTTAAAAAAATGGTGATCTCGGACTGCAGTACATCCTGACGATTATGTGTATTCTTTATTGTTCAATAAAAAAAGATAGACCTGTATGTTAATATTTATTTCTATACTCCGCATTGCTTTACAACTTGGGAAAAACACAGTAATAAAACAATACTTGGTTGTCCATTTACTAATAGAAGAAAATAACAAAGATTTTCTCAGCTGCTTCAGGTGGTACCTATTATGTTGTCCACCAGCTATGACAATATTATTACTGCAGTTTTTAGACACTTTGTGGGTTATCCAGGTCGCATTGCAACCGCAATATGCCTGTTTGCAGTGTCACTGTGCACGCGCAGGTCCCATCCTACGCATGCGCAGCCTGGGCCGATTGACAGGTAGAGGCATTCGAGGGGCGGGCGGGCGTGATGACCGCCCATTGTGGGGTTGGCGCTGGGAAAATGGGGTGGGTCGGCAGTGTTTTCGGGGTGGCTGCGTGATGTCACACGCAGCCGCTCCGATGAAAAAACATGTCGCAGCCAGGCTGCGGAGGCAGGGAGTCGTCCACAGGGCAATCTGGTCAGCATGCTTGACGTCTTGCCCTGCGGTGTGCGGCTCCCGGCATGTGAAAGAATGGATTGCAGATTCTGCTTTTTAGAAGAATCTGCAACCCAACCTAAATAACCCCTATTGTCTGGAATGGGAAGAAACACAACATTAGTTTAAAAGTGGCATACGTTTCCATAACACTTTGTTATATAATCAAGTGGCATTATGCCGACACATCAAAGACTGGATGCATAAACAAGAATGTTATGCTAACCATTCCATGGAACAACAATGTAAGTCTAAATTCCTGCCCCAATACTTCCTTCATCTTCATTAATATAAAATTCCATCTTACATAATTCATAATCTGTCGCGGATACCAACATGATCAACTTGGCATAAAGTCCGTAATACAGTGAGTGGAACCTCAGTGTCTTTTGGTCTCTTTTTTTGATCCTGCTGGAAAATGCAGATATTCAAGATGAGCTTCTTTACTTGATGCCAATATAAACGTAAAAGTCTTATACAATTTAGGGGTCTATTTACTAAGCCTTGAATGGAGATAAAGTTGACGGAGATAAAGTACCAACCAATCAGCTCCTAACTGTCATGTCACAGGCTGGGTTTGAAAAATGACAGTTAGGAGCCGATTGTCTGGTACTTTATCTCCAGCGACTTTATCTCCATCCAACGCTTAGTAAATAGACCCCTTAGTCTTTACATTCAGGACATACAATATATCCACACATTTTCAATTATTTTCAAGCTCTACATTATGTAAGTAAAATGATTACTTATCTCACAGTTATTGATTGAGACAATCAATTAGATAGGGCATTATTAAATAATAATAACACTAATAATAATTTCTCCAAATTCATAACCACTAAAGATAATAAGACTCACCATATAAACCAAACATTATAAACCAGGGCTTCTTTCCTGGTTTGAGCTAGAGATTGATGGTTCCCATCGATGGTACTATTGGTGATTAACCTTGTTGATATAAAACCATTGAGGGGAATTGGAGTCAGCCACCAATTGTCATACCTGATCTATTATTTACCATGCTGTGGGCTAATCAGAGGCGGGGGTGGGGCTTTGAGGGTCATGCTAGGGGAACTAGACTCTGTGTCCCGCACCAAGTAGAAAAAATTAAACTAGACTGGCTCTGCCCGAAAACACTACACTTAAGATTACTTACAGAAAATATATTATAAAAGTATTGTGTGCCACCAGTCCTATATCTTCTATATGCACAAAGACGGCGCTGTTAAAATTAGATTGGACACCTAATACGTTGCAGAAATATAATTTAAGAAAAATAAACCCAGTGGAAAAGGTGTGCACATAGAAAGAAGATGCAAATATGTTAGAATAATTTAGAAATAATTTTAAAACCGTGTGATATAAAAATATATGCAATTTATTTAACCATTACATTTTAAAACAATTACAGTAGTAATAAATAGTGAATTCATAAATACACCGTATGCATATGTATAAAAAATACACAATTATCATAGCGTATATGATTCCCTGTATGTATTCAGGGGAATAACCAATTTGCTGTGTATTGTTAATTAATAATAATCACTGGTAAGACTGAGAGTTTTTTGAGGAATTATCGTTTCCATATAAATCCCAAAAATCCGGGTACTGAGGTACCAACTGGGGCATGTAATTGTCTTGCAGCTTTGAGCAGTCCCTCTGGTGTGTTGGATAAAGTCCTCGGCAGATGGTAAGGATTTGTGTAAAATGGATTTCTGTAGTGCCGAATGCAGTATCTCTAATAATTCAGTCCAGTGGTATAAATCACAGCAATAGAGGTGCAGATACTGTAGCCACAGTTTAATGCATTACTCTGTGTTCAGCCAGCTTCATCAGAGTTAACTCTGTACCATCAATGTTGGAGAACCAATGGCTCTCTGCCATTGATGTCAAAATAATCTATCATTGGTGATTAATCATCGATGGTTTGTAGTCATTGATGGTCGATTGCCCAGCCTGGTTTGAACAATTTCCGCACTTACAATGTTATCACAAACAATTCATGATTAACTGGCAATGCCTACAGGAAATAGTATAGTACAGAGGATACATGTTCCTGCTAAATGCCAACCCACTGGAATTGCCCCTGCAACATAATCTATTCCTTCGTCCTCTCTTTAACACAGATTCTGGAACTGCCCCTTAGCTAAAAAATGTTCGCTGCAGATAAAATGTTTTTCCACACCTGAAGTAGAGAATGATGTCCACCGGGTTTTGTGTTTTGGTTTTGGATTCGGTTCCGCGGCCGTGTTTTGGATTCAGACGCTTCTTGGCAAAACCTCCCTGAAAATTTTTTGTTGGATTCGGGTGTGTTTTGGATTCGGGTGTTTTTATAAAAAAAAAAACCCTCAAAAACAGCTTAAATCATAGAATTTGGGGGTCATTTTGATCCCATAGTATTATTAACCTCAATAACCATAATTTCCACTCATTTCCAGTCTATTCTGAACACCTCACACCTCACAATATTATTTTTAGTCCTAAAATTTGCACCGAGGTCGCTGGATGACTAAGCTAAGCGACCGAAGTGGCCGGCACAACACCTGGCTCATCTAAGAGTGGCACTGTAGTGTCAGACAGGATGGCACTTAAAAAAATTGTCCCCAAACAGCACATGATGCAAAGAAAAAAAGAGGTGCACCAAGGTCGCTGAATGGCTAAGCTAAGCGACCCAAGTGGCTGGCACAAACACCTGGCCCATCTAGGAGTGACACTGCAGTGTCAGACAGGATGGCACTTAAAAAAATTAGCCCCAAACATCACATGATGCAGAGATAAATAAAAAAAAAAGAGGAGCAAGATGGAATTGTCCTTGGGCCCTCGCACCCACCCTTATGTTGTATAAACAGGACATGCACATTTTAACAAACCCATCATTTCAGCAACAGGGTCTGCCAAACGACTGTGGCTGAAATGACTGGTTGGTTTGGGCCCCCACCAAAAAGAAGCAATTAATCTCTCCTTGCACAAACTGGCTCTACAGAGGCAAGATGTCCACCTCCTCCTCATCGTCCGATTCCTCACCCCTTTCACTGTGTACATCCCCCTCCTCACAGAATATTAATTCGTCCCCACTGGAATCCACCATCTCAGGTCCCTGTGTACTTTCTGGAGGCAATTGCTGGTGAATGTCTCCACGGAGGAATTGATTATAATTCATTTTGATGAACATCATCTTTTCCACATTTTCTGGAAGTAACCTCGTACGCCGATTGCTGACAAGGTGACTGGCTGCACTAAACACTCTTTCGGAGTACACACTGGAGGGGGGGCAACTTAGGTAAAATAAAGCCAGTTTGTGCAAGGGCCTCCAAATTGCCTCTTTTTCCTGCCAGTATACGTATGGACTGTCTGACGTGCCTACTTGGATGCGGTCACTCATATAATCCTCCACCATTCTATCAGTGGTGACAGAACCATATGCAGTGACAATAGACGACACATCAGTAATCGTTAGCAGGTCCTTCAATCCGGACCAGAAGTCAGCACTTGCTCCAGACTGCGCTGCATCACTGCCAGTGTGTGGACTCGTAATTCTTAGCCTTTTCCTCGCAGCCACAGTTGCGGGAGAATGTGAAGGAGGAGCTGTTGACGGGTCACGTTCCGCTTGACTTGACAAGTGTCTCACCAGCAGGTCTTTGCACCTCTGCTGACTTGTGTCTGCCGGAAAGAGAGATACAACGTAGGCTTTAAACCTAGGATCGAGCACGGTGGCCAAAATGTAGTGCTCTGATTTCAACAGATTAACCACCCGTGAATCCTGGTTAAGCGAATTAAGGGCTCCATCCACAAGACCCACATGCCTAGCGGAATCGCTCCGTTTTACCTCCTCCTTCAATCTCTCCAGCTTCTTCTGCAAAAGCCTTATGAGGGGAATGACCTGACTCAGGCTGGCAGTGTCTGAACTGACTTCACGTGTGGCAAGTTCAAAGGGTTGCAGAACCTTGCACAATGCTGAAATCATTCTCCACTGCGCTTGAGTCAGGTGAATTCCCCCTCCTTTGCCTATATCATAGGCAGATGTATAGGCTTGAATGGCCTTTTGCTGCTCCTCCATCCTCTGAAGCATATAGAGGGTTGAATTCCACCTCGTTACCACCTCTTGCTTCAGATGATGGAGGGCCAGGTTTAGGAGTGTTTGCTGGTGCTCCAGTCTTTGGCACGCGGTGGCTGAATGCCGAAAGTGGCCCGCAATTCTTCGGGCCACCGACAGCATCTCTTGCACGCCCCTGTCGTATTTGTTTTTAAATTCTACACCACCAAATTCAATGTATGTGCAAAACATGGGACATGCTGGAATTTTCGCAGATGTAATGCACGCACAATATTGGTGGCGTTGTCCGATGTCACAAATCCCCAGGAGAGCGCAATTGGGGTAAGCCAATCTACGATGATGTTCCTCAGTTTCCGTAAGAGGGTGTCAGCTGTGTGCCTCTTCTGGAAAGCGGTGATACAAAGCGTAGCCTGCCTAGGAATGAGTTGGCGTTTGCAAGATGCTGCTACTGGTGCCGTTGCTGCTGTTCTAGCTGCGGGAGGCAATACATCTACCCAGTGGGCTGTCACAGTCATATAGTCCTGAGTCTGCCCTGCTCCACTTGTCCACATGTCCGTGGTTAAGTGGACATTGGGTACAACTGCATTTTTTAGGACACTGGTGACTCTCTTTCTGACATCTGTGTACATTCTCGATATCGCCTGCATAGAGAAATGGAACCTAGATGGTATTTGGTACCGGGGACACAGTACCTCAATCAATTCTCTAGTTCCCTGTGAATTAACGGTGGATACCGGACACACGTTTAACACCACCGCAGATGCCAAGACCTGAGTTATCCGCTTTGCAGCAGGATGACTGCTGTGATATTTCATCTTCCTTGCAAAGGACTGTTGGACAGTCAATTGCTTACTGGAAGTAGTACAAGTGGTCTTCTGACTTCCCCTCTGGGATGACGATCAACTCCCAGCAGCAACAACAGCAGCGCCAGCAGCAGTAGGCATTACACTCAAGGATCCATCGGAGGAATCCCAGTTAGGAGACGACTCATCAGACTTGCCAGTGACATGGCCTGCAGGACTATTGGCGTTCCTGTCTAAGGAGGAAATTGACACTGAGGGAGTTGGTGGTGTGGTTTGCAGTAGCTTGGGTACAAGAGGAAGGGATTTAGTTGTCAGTGGACTGCTTCCGCTGTCACCCAAAGTTTTTGAACTTGTCAATGACTTCTGATGAATGCGCTCCAGGTGACGTATAAGGGAGGATGTTCCTTGGTGGCTACGTCCTTACCCCTACTTATTACAGCTTGACAAAGGCAACACACGGCTTGACACCTGTTGTCCGCATTTCTGTTAAAATAATTCCACACCGAAGATTTTTTTTGTATTTTGACCAGGCATGTCAATGGCCATATTCGTCCCATGGACAACAGGTGTCTCCCCCGCGTGCCTAACTTAAACAAACCACCTCACAATCAGAATCCTCCTTGTCAATTTCCTCCTCAGCGCCAGCAACACCCATATCCTCATCCTGGTGTACTACAACAGTGACATCTTCATTTTGACTATCAGGAACTGGACTGCGGGTGCTCCTTCCAGCACTTGCAGGGGGCGTGCAAATGGTGGAAGGCGCCACCTCTTCCCGACCAGTGTTGGGAAGGTCAGGCATCGCAACCGACACAATTGGACTCTCCTTGGGGATTTGTGATTTAGAAGAACGTACAGTGCTTTGCTGTGCTTTTGCCAGCTTAAGTCTTTTCATTTTTCTAGCGGGAGGATGAGTGCTTCCATCCTCATGTGAAGCTGAACCACTAGCCATGAACATAGGACAGGGCCTCAGCCGTTCCTTGCCACTCCATGTCGTAAATGGCATATTGGCAAGTTTACGTTTCTCATCAGACGCTTTTAATTTTGATTTTTGGGTCATTTTACTGAACTTTTGTTTTTTGGATTTTACATGCTCTCTACTATGACATTGGGCATCGGCCTTGGCAGACGACGTTGATGGCATTTCATCATCTCGGCCATGACTAATGGCAGCAGCTTCAGCACGAGGTGGAAGTGGATCTTGAACTTTCCCTATTTTACCCTCCACATTTTTGTTCTCCATCTTTTAATGTGTTGAATTATATGCCAGTAATATATCAATAGCAATGGACTACTGTACCGTACTGCTATATATATATACTGGTGGTCAGCAAAATTCTGCACTGTCCTCCTACTATATACTGCGCACAACTACAATACAGCACAGATATGGATAGTATACTTGACTACACAGAGGTAGAGCAATGGACTGCTGTACCGTACTGCTATATATATATACTGGTGGTCAGCAAAATTCAGCACTGTCCTCCTACTATATACTGCGCACAACTGCAATGCAGCACAGATATGGATAGTATACTTGACGACACAGAGGTAGAGCAATGGACTAGTGTACCGTACTGCTATATATATACTGGTGGTCAGCAAAATTCTGCACTAACCTCCTACTATATACTGCACACAACTGCAATGCAGCACAGATATGGATAGTATACTTGACGACACAGAGGTAGAGCAATGGACTACTGTACCGTACTGCTATATATATATACTGGTGGTCAGCAAAATTCTGCACTGTCCTCCTACTATATACTGCGCACAACTACAATGCAGCACAGATATGCAGTGCCAGATTAAGATCCACATGGGCCTGGAGCTGAAATTTATGCAGGGCCTATTGTTTGCCTTGGTAGGAGGTGTGACAAGTGCTGCGGTGGGGGTGGTTTAAAAAGGTGGTGTGGCCTGTTCGCTGGGGGTGGCATGGAGGTCATAGCTAGTGCCTACCTCCAACCAGTGCCAGATTAAGGTCCACATAGGCCTGGAGCTGAAATTTATGAAGGGCCTATTGTGTGCCGCCACAGGGTGTGTGATCGCCGCAGAGAAGTTCTCCCTGTGTGGCCAGGGTGGTGTGGTGGCATACTACATCACTACACTACAGTACCTCCCCACATTACATATCTTCTCTATACTACATTTCTGCTCTAGGGGCCTAATTCAGAGTTGGTCGCAGCAGCAAAATTGTTAGCAGTTGGGCAAAACCATGTGCACTGCAGGAGGGGCTGGTATAACATGTGCAGAGAGATATACCCCTTTCACACCAGCAGCTTTGAACACAGGTTATCGGCACATGAGCGCACATTACCCGTGTTCCTGTGCGGTGTGAAAGGTACCAGGGGCAATATACCGGGTAGAGTGACCCGGTATTTCAACCCTGCTAGCAAGTGGAACTGACGGAACGCAGTTCCGCCCCGTTCCGGCTCACTCTAACCCCTGGCTACGCTACCTCCCCACACTACATCTCTGCACGTTATCACTGCACTACCACCCCACACTACATCACTCTGCTACCTCCTCACACTCCATATCTGTAACATATCACTGCACTACCACCCCACACTACATCGCTATGCTACCTCCCCACACTACATCTCTGCACTACCAACCCACACTACATTGCTACGCTACCTCCCTACACTACACCTCACCACTATTCTACACTACCTCCCCACACTACATCACTATGCTACCTTCCCACACTACATCTCAGCACTAACTCTCCACACTACATCACTACACTCTCTCCCTCACACTGTATAATTGCACTACTTCACCACAATACATCACTATACTCAACACTCCACTGCCTCCCCACACTACATTTTTATTTTTATCTTTGCTCTGGTCTTTGCATGCACAGCAGCTTCTGGAGAAGTTTAGAGTGATGCAGTCCAGGTAGCATAAGGGGTAAGAAGGGGTGGGTCTGAGGATGGGGATGGGAGGGACTACTTTGGATGTCTGCTTACTCACTACAGTGCATCAGCCCATGGGTGGCTGACTTAGGCATGTGCACATGCCTATTCTCAGTGGCCAATCTATACCAGCCCCCTGGGGTCCCCGGGACCACTGATGACAGTCACTCTGTGCCCATGTAAGGACCGATCAATCGGCCTTTTTGTTGAGCAGCTGCCCAAAATTTCCCTAACCATAAAAACAGTGCTCTGTACCTGCTGGTTACTGTGTGGGGTACAGTGCGGAAAACATTGGGAGACACAGATAAATATTGAGCGAGTTACAGTGTGGGACACACAGTGCGGGATGGATACAGTGCGGGTTAAAGAGCAGGTCGGATACAGTGCTGGTCGGATAAAGCGCATGTTGGATACAGTGTGGGTCAGATGCAGGTGTTTAGGGCACTGGGAGGCAGTAAGTGGGGCTGTGAGGAGAGTAAACAGTAAGACATAACCTGTCAGGTATAGGAGGCACACAATAACTATGTAATGCGCAACACAGAGAAATGGGCAGTACCCAGGATATAAGGGTTAACACATACCAGGTGTGGGCACCTCTCTCACCTTGGAGAAGGTCACCTCTTTGTTGGGTTTCTTGGTTGGTCAAATTGGCCCGGTCCAGTATCAGGTAGAGCAGTGGTTCTCAAACTCGGTCCTCAGGACCCCACACAGTGCATGTTTTGCAGGTAACCCAGCAAGTGCACAGGTGGAGCTAATTATTTCACTTGTGATTCTGTGAGGACACCTGCAAAACATGCACTGTGTGGGGTCCTGAGGACCGAGTTTGAGAACCTGTGAGGTAGAGGAAGAAGATCAGCACGCAGAAAGCGCTGCCGAGCACCGTGATCTGCCAGCTCAGCTCTGCTGACACCACAGCCCGAGTTACATCAACAAGCTCTCCCCATGCCGATGCCGCAGCCCAGGTCTCACCGACAAGCTCTCCCCGTGCCGATGCCGCAGCCCAGGTCTCACCGACAAGCTCTCCCCGTGCCAATGCCGAAGCCAGGGTCACGCCAACAAGCTCTCCCCGTGCCAATGCCGCAGCCCATGTCACGCCAACAAACTCTTCCCGTGCCAATGCCACAGCCCGGGTCACGCCAACAAGCTCTCCCCGTGCCAATGCCACAGCCCATGTCACGCCAACAAGCTCTCCCCGTGCCAATGCCACAGCCCGGGTCACGCCAACAAGCTCTCCCCGTGCCATTACCGCAGGCCGGGTCACGCCAGCAAACTCTCCCCGTGCCGATGCCGCAGCCCAGGTCACGCCAACAAGCTCTCCCCGTGCCAATGCCACAGCCCATGTCATGCCAACAAGCTCTCCCCGTGCCAATGCTACAGCCCTGGTCACGCCAACAAGCTCTCCCCGTGCCAATGCCGCAGCCCATGTCACGCCAACAAACTCTTCCCGTGCCAATGCCACAGCCCGGGTCACGCCAACAAGCTCTCCCCTTGCCAATGCCACAGCCCATGTCACGCCAACAAGCTCTCCCCGTGCCAATGCCACATCCCGGGTCACCCCAACAAGCTCTCCCCGTGCCATTACCGCAGGCCGGGTCACGCCAGCAAACTCTCCCCGTGCCGATGCCGCAGCCCAGGTCACGCCAACAAGCTCTCCCCGTGCCAATGCCACAGCCCATGTCATGCCAACAAGCTCTCCCCGTGCCAATGCCACAGCCCGGGTCACGCCAACAAGCTCTCCCCATGCCGATGCCGCAGCCCATGTCTCACCGACAAGCTCTCCCCGTGCCGATGCCGAAGCCAGGGTCACGCCAACAAGCTCTCCCCGTGCCGATGCCGCAGCCCGGGTCACACCAACAAGCTCTCCCCGTGCCGATGCCACAGCCCATGTCACGCCAACAAGCTCTCCCCGTGCCAATGCCACAGCCCATGTCACGCCAACAAGCTCTCCCCGTGCCAATGCCACAGCCCATGTCACGCCAACAAGCTCTCCCCGTGCCGATGCCACAGCCCGGGTCACGCCAACAAGCTCTCCCCGTGCCGATGCCACAGCCCGGGTGACACCAACAAGCTCTCCCCCAATGTGCACATAGTTACACCTGATATAAATTGTAAAGCTGCGCAGTGTGCTCTGGTAAGCAGAGAGGGGAGGCCGTAGATCTCAGGCGGCGATTGGAAGAGATAGCTGGCGGCAGTGACAGACGCTGAAAATTGTTACTGGCTACACAGCATGCCCTGCAGGCCCAGCTCATTTTTAAAATCAGGGTCACAAAATGCCTGTAGTGTGTATTTTGTTATCACTGAATCTCTCACATCACATACTTCCCTTCTATTCTAATCTCTTACTTAGAGTATCTATCTTTATTTACTTACTTCTTTTCAAACATACCTTCATCACCTACTTTAATGTCTGTCTCAGGTACATTACTTTTGTTTACCTGTATTCTTTCTTTACTCTCTCTCCCTTGTTACTTCTCTCTTCTACCCTTTCCTGCCTCAGCGTGTGACATGACAGCAGCAGCAGTGCCGAGTGCTGGCCCTGCCCCTTTCACGATGTCATGGAGTGGGCGGGGCTTGCAGTATGAGGAAGTGCTGCAGAGCCCAGCCACGGAGAACTAGCAGGGGCTGCAGCATCGTTTCCAAACGCTGCCTGATCGGAGCTGAGCTCCGATCGCGGCAGCCAACCCACTTAAGAGGTGAGTGCAGGCCACTGTGGGGACAAAGCAATGCAGACAGTGTTTCTTTCCTGTCAACACTGGCTGCATTGCAGGGGAGCATATGGGCCTGTTTTCAATGGGGGGCCTGGAGCTGCAGCTCCATCCGCCCCATTGTTAATCCGGCCCTGCCTCCAACCACTTAACAGTGCTCGTCAAAATCGGAATTTTGCAGTGGGGGTATGGGAAATGAAATGGGAGTACAGGTGGGATCCCAGCGGCGAGCGCAGCGCTTTACCTTGTGGGCTTGCTGTGCTTCGGGCCCGGTGGCGAGCTTTTCTCACCTTACTAATTTATTCTCCAAAGGGGGGGGGGGGGGGGGTGGACCACCCTGAGTGGGGATTCCGGGCTGCGGTCAGGATTCCTAACGCCTGGTTTCCCTTCGCTGTCGGGATTCCGGCACCAGTATCCTGTCCGCCGGGATCCTGAAAGCCGGGAAACTAACTGCTTCCCATATATATATATATATCTGTTGAAATCTGTGTGTGTCTCCTTCATTTACATCTTTCAAGATGCTCACTCAAAAACGTCAACACAGTCCAAGTGCAGCTGTAGATGGTTAGGTACTAGGGAGGGAAAGTTGGGTTTAGGCAATTAGAAGGGGGGCGGTTAGGGTTAGGCACCAAGCGGGGAAAGGAGGGCTAGGGTTAGGCACCAGCGGGAAGGGTTAGGTTATGAACCAAGTGGGGAGGGAAGGGAGGGTTAGGCACCAGCGGGGAGGGTTAGGGTTATGGGAGGGGAAAGGGGAGGGTTACAGTACTTTCTGAGGGGCTGAAGGCATTCTGAAGGTTTAAAAAAAATGACAACTTCAAAATAAACAACAAATATTACATAGATAACAAGCTACTTGGTCAGGATTCACATAAAATCTCACAGAAAGCATCTATAATTAATGTTCACATTTAACCCCCTTGGAGCGATAGTTTGTAATGTGAAAATATATATATGTGGAGGAGTTGGGTTTGAAATGCCGGGGGTCAGTATACCGACCACAGCATCCCGATGGTGAGAATCCTGACAGGGGCAAGGTATTTATACTGACCTTCCCCCAATGCCAGAGCCGTAACTAGGTGTGCGCGAAGTGTGCCTTGCACACAGAGCACTTGTGGAGGAAGCGCATTGCTGTGCTGCGGGGTCAGCTGGGAGCCAGCACACTGAATGGAGGAATAAGCAAGCAGGACAGCTCCGGTGCTGTCCCCTTGCCTACCTGAGTAGCCCCGCCTCCCACTTAACACTCCCAGTCCTAATGCACCCGGTAGCATCTAGTTACCCCTCTCCAGAATGTCCTACCTTCCCAGAATGCCGGTGCGGGCGCGAGGTCTTCGCGCACGGCATTTTGGGAGCAGACGCGGTGGTGGAAGCTATGACGCGTGGCGTACCCACCTACAAGCACCAGCCAGGGCCCCGTCTGCGGCCTGCCTGAGCCCCCGCCACCACTGAAAAGTCCTGCCAGCTGCCGCCCATGCAGTCCGTGACCCCGGCAGCAGCACAGCACTTGGCCAGCCTCAGCACTGGAGGAAGAGTGCTGACCCCCTTTCCCGGTGAGTGCAGATGTATCTGTCTTCTCTCTTTCTTTCTCTTTTTGTAAAAAGGGGTCTCTGCCAGCGTAAAGTGTAAAAAGGGGTCTCTGCCAGCCTAAAGTGTACAAAGGGGTCTCTGCCAGCCTGAAGTGTACAAAGGGGTCTCTGCCAGTGTAAAGTGTACAAAGGGGTCTCTGCCAGCCTAAAGTGTACAAAGGGGTCTCTGCCAGCGTAAAGTGTACAAAGGGGTCTCTGCCAGCCTAAAGTGTAAAAATGGGTCTCTGCCAGCCTAATGTGAAAAAAGGGGTCTCTGCCAGCCTAAAGAGTAAAAAGGGCGTCTCTCCCAGCCTAGTGTGTAAAAAGGGGTCTCTGTCAGCCTAATGTGTAAAAAGGGTACTCTTCCTGCCGTAATGTGTAAAAGGGGCTCTACCTGGTGTAATGTGTGTAAGTGGCGCTACTGTGCGGCGTAATTTGAATAATGGAGACTACTGTACAGCATAATATGAATTTGTATTATTTTGTGGCTGCGCCCCTTCCCCATGAAGCTACGCCTTTATATTTTTGACGCAAACCTACAGTGCGCACTGGCCCTGTTTTGTATATATGGGGGGGGGGGCGCCGATGCGGTCTCTTGCACACAGCGCTAAAATGTCTAATTACGGCACTGCCCAATGCCTCCCTAATCCTCTGTTACCGTAGTCTAACCCTAACCCTCCCTGGTGATGCCTATACTTAACCGCCTTTCCCGCAGCCTAAACCTAACCCCGCCCTTCCTGGAGCCTAAACCTAACACTCCCCTACAGTCTAAACCTAACTTCCCCAACAACCCCCCCAAATGCCCCCACCACCACCACCTTTCCAGCAGTCTGGCAGTCAGTCATTCGGGATCCCGTCTGTCGGGATGCTGGCGTCGGGATTGTGATCCCAGTTGGTGTCGGTATTTCGAGTGTCGGGTTCCCCGACCAACCCCAGGGGGGTTGAAGCACATAGTGTGGGATGGGATGGACTGGGAGAGGAAAGGATTTCAGATTTCTTACATTTATAATAAACAGATTCATTTTTTCTTGTAATCTTTATCACCCCCCACAATCCACTTGCCTGGTTTCTACACCTTATAGAAGCAGCCAGGATCACATAATGGAGGGAAAAGAAGTCAGGACTCACTGGGCTGGCACAAAATAGGGAGGAGACTGGAGGATGGGAGGCAGGATAGGAGGGACCAGCCTGGAAAGGAGCTCAGAGCATTGGTGGCTGGTCCCAGGGGAGTGGCCAGCTATTGTGCAGTATTAACTGTCCATGTAATCCTGGAGAACAGCAGCAGCACTGAGAGGCTACAGTTACAGAATGGCATAATCACCATACACACACACTGACAGTTTACACCATCCAGACACAGCTGTGGCCTCTGTACAGCCCTAATGCCAGCAGCAGCTGTAGTGGCATGAGCACAGGGCAATATACATACCTGCTGCCTGTGATCCGTGGCCAGCCCGTTGGGATGCCCATATGGTGCCAGCTCCTTGATTCCAGCAGAGGAAAGTGGAGGAGCTGAGAGAGGCCCCTCCTCCCTATCCGTCTGGGCCTTGCTTATCAGCGGCACTAAGTCTGGGGGGAGGAGCTGTGAGTAGAGCGGAGAGCGGCTCATCCCCTACCCTGGCTGGGCGTCACTAAGCACAGCAGCGTCGCTACTAACTAGTCTAGGGGGAGAAGGCCGGGCGCTCCAGAGGAGATCGGCCCCTCCTCCAACTTCAGCTGGGATTTCAGTTCAGTATATGTATATGCGGGTCACTGTCTCTGGTGGCGGGCCTGGTTAAGTGCTGGCGGCAAATGCGGCATACAATGAGTCATTGTGACTCATTGTAATGCCGACAGTTATGTGATTTCACTGCTGCGGGCTGTGGGCCTATTTTCAATGGGGGGCCTGGAGCTGCAGCTCCATCCGCCCCATTGTTAATCCGGCCCTGCAGATATGGAGCGTTTTCAGGCAGAGAACGTAGATATTTGCAGCACACTGAGCACAGATATTTGCAGCACACTGAGCACAGATATTTGCAGCACACTGAGCACAGATATTTGCAGCACACTTAACACAGAAACTGAGAGAACGCAGCCACGTCCTCTCGCTATCATCTCCAATGTACGAGTGAAAATGGCGGCGACGCGTGGCTCTTTATATGCAATACCAATCTCGCGAGAATACGACAGCGGGATGATGACGTTCGGGCGCGTTCGTGTTAACCGAGCAAGGTGGGAAGATCTGAGGCTGCCTCGGAACCGTGTAAAATAGGTGAAGTTCGGGGGGGTTCGGATCTCGAGGAACCGAACCCGCTCATCTCTAACCTGAAGTAGTCAGTTTTGCCCCAGAATGGGGAGTTTTTTTAAGCATGGCACTGACTACTGCAAAATATACCAAAGAATTTAAAGAAAAATACTCTATTTTATAATTTTAGCTTTAAAAAAATGTCACAACAGTGCACAGTATACCTGATAATGTATCTTAATTGTCAATGTTTATGGACAACGTTTTCTGTGGGGTAGAAATTATTGCCGGGCTAGAAGCTACTCTGCTTAAGGAATAAAGGGACATATTTACTAAGTGGCAATTTAGCATTTTTGGCATCCCATTGATTAACTAAAGACCAAACATGCCAGAAACCCACAGAGATTCAGGACTTTAACAAAGCATACAATAGAACATCAAAGCACCATCAATGTTTTCCCCAGTATACTGTAAGCCTTAAACCCCCAGGCTTACTAAGTGGTGACTTTAGAAACCACTGGAAACCCTCCAAAAAATTGTATACTTGTGACTATGCATTAACCCCTGAGGGCTCCACGCCCACCTCTAGGGGTTAGTAGCTTGGTGAAGCAGGATCATTGAATGAACTTGAGTGCTTGGGTCATTTTTATGGATTAACCCTTCTTCCAATGAAATTGGTTGGTCCTGACACACCCCTCCCCCACCCATCCTTTATAAAGGGACCTTGTTCTTTGCATGGCTGTCCAAGTTACTCTGTAGTGGCCGTCCACACCCCCTCTAGAGGCTGACCACACCTCTTTAGCTTGGACCTCTACCACTGCATTCCTTGGTGGGCTCTTCATGCTCCAGTACTACACTGGTTTGGTATACACAGTATGTCAGACATTCACAATGTCAACATCAGAATATCAACATTGGCCATGTTGATATTCAGTAAGCAAACACTGATGTTATGTTGACTCTTTAGAATGCTGACATACACACAATGCTGTAATCGAACATCTGTGGGATGTGATGGAAAAACAAGTCCGAGCCATGGAGGCCAGAACTCGCAAACTTGCATGACTTAAATGATTTGTTGCTAACAGCTTGGTGTCAGGTACCACAGAAAACCTTCAGAGGTCTTGTGGAGTCTATGCCTTGAAAGGTCAGAGCTCTTTTGGTGACTCGAGATGGATCTATACAATATCAGGCAGGTGGTTTTAATGTTAAGGCTGAATGATGTACAGGGTATGGCTATTAAATAATGAGACTGATGCTATAATTTATATGTAATTATATAAATTGTATTTTAACTCTGTTCTCCTTCTATGTACTCCTCTTCTGCATCCACACACAAATGCATTTTTCATTTCCATTACAGTAGTCAAAGCTGTGGTGTA
>NW_026969362.1:0-43350 GCF_028390025.1 Pseudophryne corroboree
ACATTTTGGGATAGTACCTAAAGTTTAAAGCAGAAATTGGGGCACTTTTGAAATTTTCATTTTTGACCAAAATCGACAGGTCCGGGGCTTAGGGAATTTCTCATATGCCACAACATGGTTGAAGCTTCTGTTCAATAATGATGCTCCGAAATCAACTTCTGTCACCTTAGTGATACATTTTGGGATAGTACCTAAAGTTTAAAGCAGAAATTGGGGCACTTTCGAAATTTTAATTTTTGACCAAAATCGACAGGTCCGGGGCTTAGGGAATTTCTCATATGCCACAAAACGGTTGAAGCTTCTATTCAAAAATGATGCTCCAAAATCAACTTCTGTCACCTTAGTGATACATTTTGGGATAGTACCTAAAGTTTAAAGCAGAAATTGGGGCACTTTTGAAAATTTCATTTTTGACCAAAATCGTCAGGCCCGGGGCTTAGGGAATTTCTCATATGCCACAAAACGGTTGAAGCTCCTGTTCAAAAATGATGCTCCGAAATCAACTTCTGTCACCTTAGTGATACATTTTGGGATAGCATCTACAGTTTAAAGCAGAAATTGGGGCACTTTCGAAATTTTCATTTTTGACCAAAATCGACAGGTCCGGGGCTTAGGGAATTCCTCATATGCCACAAAACGGTTGAAGCTTCTATTCAAAAATGATGCTCCAAAATCAACTTCTGTCAACTTAGTGATACATTTTGGGATAGTACCTAAAGTTTAAAGCAGAAATTGGGGCACTTTTGAAAATTTCATTTTTGACCAAAATCGACAGGCCCGGGGCTTAGGGAATTTCTCATATGCCACAAAACGGTTGAAGCTCCTGTTCAAAAATGATGCTCCGAAATCAACTTCTGTCACCTTAGTGATACATTTTGGGATAGCATCTACAGTTTAAAGCAGAAATTGGGGCACTTTCGAATATTTCATTTTTGACCAAAATCGACATGTCCGGGGCTTAGGGAATTTCTCATATGCCACAAAACGGTTGAAGCTTCTATTCAAAAATGATGCTCCAAAATCAACTTCTATCACCTTAGTGATACATTTTGGGATAGTACCTAAAGTTTAAAGCAGAAATTGGGGCACTTTTGAAATTTTCATTTTTGACCAAAATCGACAGGTCCGGGGCTTAGGGAATTTCTCATATGCCACAAAATGGTTGAAGCTCCTGTTCAAAAATGATGCTCCGAAATCAACTTCTGTCACCTTAGTGATACATTTTGGGACAGCACCTAAAGTATAAAGCAGAAATTGGGGCACTTTTGAAATTTTCATTTTTGACCAAAATCGACAGGTCCGGGGCTTAGGGAATTTCTCATATGCCACAAATCGGTTGAAGCTTCTGTTCAAAAATTATGCTCCTAATTCAACTTCTGTCACCTTAGTGATACATTTTGGGATAGTACCTAAAGTTTAAAGCAGAAATTGGGGCACTTTTGAAATTTTCATTTTTGACCAAAATCGACAGGTCCGGGGCTTAGGGAATTTCTCATATGCCACAAAACGGTTGAAGCTTCTATTAAAAAATGATGCTCCAAAATCAACTTCTGTCAACTTAGTGATACATTTTGGGATAGTACCTAAAGTTTAAAGCAGAAATTGGGGCACTTTTGAAATTTTCATTTTTGACCAAAATCGACAGGTCCGGGGCTTAGGGAATTTCTCATATGTCACAAAACGGTTCAAGCTTCTGTTCAAAAATGATGCTCCAAAATCAACTTCTGTCACCTTAGTGATACATTTTGGGATAGCATCTACAGTTTAAAGCAGAAATTGGGGCACTTTCGAAATTTTCATTTTTGACCAAAATCGACAGGTCCGGGGCTTAGGGAATTTCTCATATGCCACAAAACGGTTGAAGCTTCTATTCAAAAATGATGCTCCAAAATCAACTTCTGTCAACTTAGTGATACATTTTGGGATAGTACCTAAAGTTTAAAGCAGAAATTGGGTCACTTTTGAAAATTTCATTTTTGACCAAAATCGACAGGCCCGGGGCTTAGGGAATTTCTCATATGCCACAAAACGGTTGAAGCTCCTGTTCAAAAATGATGCTCCGAAATCAACTTCTGTCACCTTAGTGATACATTTTGGGATAGTACCTAAAGTTTAAAGCAGAAATTGGGGCACTTTTGAAATTTTCATTTTTGACCAAAATCGACAGGTCCGGGGCTTAGGGAATTTCTCATATGCCACAAAACGGTTGAAGCTCCTGTTCAAAGATGATGCTCCGAAATCAACTTCTGTCACCTTAGTGATACATTTTGGGATAGTACCTAAAGTTTAAAGCAGAAATTGGGGCACTTTTGAAATTTTCATTTTTGACCAAAATCGACAGGTCCGGGGCTTAGGGAATTTCTCATATGCCACAACATGGTTGAAGCTTCTGTTCAATAATGATGCTCCGAAATCAACTTCTGTCACCTTAGTGATACATTTTGGGATAGTACCTAAAGTTTAAAGCAGAAATTGGGGCACTTTCGAAATTTTAATTTTTGACCAAAATCGACAGGTCCGGGGCTTAGGGAATTTCTCATATGCCACAAAACGGTTGAAGCTTCTATTCAAAAATGATGCTCCAAAATCAACTTCTGTCAACTTAGTGATACATTTTGGGATAGTACCTAAAGTTTAAAGCAGAAATTGGGGCACTTTTGAAAATTTCATTTTTGACCAAAATCGTCAGGCCCGGGGCTTAGGGAATTTCTCATATGCCACAAAACGGTTGAAGCTCCTGTTCAAAAATGATGCTCCGAAATCAACTTCTGTCACCTTAGTGATACATTTTGGGATAGCATCTACAGTTTAAAGCAGAAATTGGGGCACTTTCGAAATTTTCATTTTTGACCAAAATCGACAGGTCCGGGGCTTAGGGAATTCCTCATATGCCACAAAACGGTTGAAGCTTCTATTCAAAAATGATGCTCCAAAATCAACTTCTGTCAACTTAGTGATACATTTTGGGATAGTACCTAAAGTTTAAAGCAGAAATTGGGGCACTTTTGAAAATTTCATTTTTGACCAAAATCGACAGGCCCGGGGCTTAGGGAATTTCTCATATGCCACAAAACGGTTGAAGCTCCTGTTCAAAAATGATGCTCCGAAATCAACTTCTGTCACCTTAGTGATACATTTTGGGATAGCATCTACAGTTTAAAGCAGAAATTGGGGCACTTTCGAATATTTCATTTTTGACCAAAATCGACATGTCCGGGGCTTAGGGAATTTCTCATATGCCACAAAACGGTTGAAGCTTCTATTCAAAAATGATGCTCCAAAATCAACTTCTATCACCTTAGTGATACATTTTGGGATAGTACCTAAAGTTTAAAGCAGAAATTGGGGCACTTTTGAAATTTTCATTTTTGACCAAAATCGACAGGTCCGGGGCTTAGGGAATTTCTCATATGCCACAAAATGGTTGAAGCTCCTGTTCAAAAATGATGCTCCGAAATCAACTTCTGTCACCTTAGTGATACATTTTGGGACAGCACCTAAAGTATAAAGCAGAAATTGGGGCACTTTTGAAATTTTCATTTTTGACCAAAATCGACAGGTCCGGGGCTTAGGGAATTTCTCATATGCCACAAAACGGTTGAAGCTCCTGTTCAAAGATGATGCTCCGAAATCAACTTCTGTCACCTTAGTGATACATTTTGGGATAGTACCTAAAGTTTAAAGCAGAAATTGGGGCACTTTTGACATTTTCATTTTTGACCAAAATCGACAGGTCCGGGGCTTAGGGAATTTCTCATATGCCACAAAACGGTTGAAGCTCCTGTTCAAAAATGATGCTCCGAAATCAACTTCTGTCACCTTAGTGATACATCTTGGGATAGTACCTAAAGTTTAAAGCAGAAATTGGGGCACTTTTGAAATTTTCATTTTTGACCAAAATCGACAGGTCCGGGGCTTAGGGAATTTCTCATATGCCACAACACGGTTGAAGCTCCTGTTCAAAAATGATGCTCCGAAATCAACTTCTGTCACCTTAGTGATACATTTTGGGATAGTACCTAAAGTTTAAAGCAGAAATTGGGGCACTTTTGAAATTTTCATTTTTGACCAAAATCGACAGGTCCGTGGCTTAGGGAATTTCTCATATGCCACAAAACGGTTGAAGCTCCTGTTCAAAGATGATGCTCCGAAATCAACTTCTGTCACCTTAGTGATACATTTTGGGATAGTACCTAAAGTTTAAAGCAGAAATTGGGGCACTTTTGAAATTTTCATTTTTGACCAAAATCGACAGGTCCGGGGCTTAGGGAATTTCTCATATGCCACAAAACGGTTGAAGCTTCTATTCAAAAATGATGCTACAAAATCAACTTCTGTCAACTTAGTGATACATTTTGGGATAGTACCTAAAGTTTAAAGCAGAAATTGGGGCACTTTTGAAAATTTCATTTTTGACCAAAATCGACAGGCCCGGGGCTTAGGGAATTTCTCATATGCCACAAAACGGTTGAAGCTCCTGTTCAAAAATGATGCTCCGAAATCAACTTCTGTCACCTTAGTGATACATTTTGGGATAGCACCTAAAGTTTAAAGCAGAAATTGGGGCACTTTTGAAATTTTCATTTTTGACCAAAATCGACAGGTCCGGGGCTTAGGGAATTTCTCATATGCCACAAAACGGTTGAAGCTTCTGTTCAAAAATGATGCTCCAAAATCAACTTCTGTCACCTTAGTGATACATTTTGGGATAGCATCTACAGTTTAAAGCAGAAATTGGGGCACTTTCGAAATTTTCATTTTTGACCAAAATCGACAGGTCCGGGGCTTAGGGAATTTCTCATATGCCACAAAACGGTTGAAGCTTCTATTCAAAAATGATGCTCCAAAATCAACTTCTGTCAACTTAGTGATACATTTTGGGATTGTACCTAAAGTTTAAAGCAGAAATTGGGGCACTTTTGAAAATTTCATTTGTGACCAAAATCGACAGGTCCGGGGCTTAGGGAATTTCTCATATGCCACAAAACGGTTGAAGCTTCTGTTCAAAAATGATGCTCCAAAATCAACTTCTGTCAACTTAGTGATACATTTTGGGATTGTACCTAAAGTTTAAAGCAGAAATTGGGGCACTTTTGACATTTTCATTTTTGACCAAAATCGACAGGTCCGGGGCTTAGGGAATTTCTCATATGACACAAAACGGTTGAAGCTCCTGTTCAAAAATGATGCTCCAAAATCAACTTCTGTCAACTTAGTGATACATTTTGGGATAGTACCTAAAGTTTAAAGCAGAAATTGGGGCACTTTTGAAAATTTCATTTTTGACCAAAATCGACAGGTCCGGGGCTTAGGGAATTTCTCATATGCCACAAAACGGTTGAAGCTTCTGTTAAAAAATGATGCTCCGAAATCAACTTCTATCACCTTAGTGATACATTTTGAGATAGTACCTAAAGTTTAAAGCAGAAATTGGGGCACTTTTGAAATTTTCATTTTTGACCAAAATCGACAGGTCCGGGGCTTAGGGAATTTCTCATATGCCACAAAACGGTTGAAGCTCCTGTTCAAAAATGATGCTCCGAAATCAACTTCTGTCACCTTAGTGATACATTTTGGGACAGCACCTAAAGTATAAAGCAGAAATTGGGGCACTTTTGAAATTTTCATTTTTGACCAAAATCGACAGGTCCGGGGCTTAGGGAATTTCTCATATGCCACAAAACGGTTGAAGCTCCTGTTCAAAGAAGATGCTCCGAAATCAACTTCTGTCACCTTAGTGATACATTTTGGGATAGTACCTAAAGTTTAAAGCAGAAATTGGGGCACTTTTGAAATTTTCATTTTTGACCAAAATCGACAGGTCCGGGGCTTAGGGAATTTCTCATATGCCACAACACGGTTGAAGCTTCTGTTCAATAATGATGCTCCGAAATCAACTTCTGTCACCTTAGTGATACATTTTGGGATAGTACCTAAAGTTTAAAGCAGAAATTGGGGCACTTTTGAAAATTTCATTTTTGACCAAAATCGACAGGTCCGGGGCTTAGGGAATTTCTCATATGCCACAACACGGTTGAAGCTTCTGTTCAATAATGATGCTCCGAAATCAACTTCTGTCACCTTAGTGATACATTTTGGGATAGTACCTAAAGTTTAAAGCAGAAATTGGGGCACTTTTGAAAATTTCATTTTTGACCAAAATCGACAGATCCGGGGCTTAGGGAATTTCTCATATGCCACAAAACGGTTGAAGCTCCTGTTCAAAAATGATGCTCCAAAATCAACTTATGTCAACTTAGTGATACATTTTGGGATAGTACCTAAAGTTTAAAGCAGAAATTGGGGCACTTTTGAAAATTTCATTTTTGACCAAAATCGACAGGTCCGGGGCTTAGGGAATTTCTCATATGCCACAAAACGGTTGAAGCTCCTGTTCAAAAATGATGCTCCGAAATCAACTTCTGTCACCTTAGTGATACATTTTGGGATAGCACCTAAAGTTTAAAGCAGAAATTGGGGCACTTTTGAAATTTTCATTTTTGACCAAAATCGACAGGTCCGGGGCTTAGGGAATTTCTCATATGACACAAAACGGTTGAAGCTCCTGTTCAAAAATGATGCTCCAAAATCAACTTCTGTCAACTTAGTGATACATTTTGGGATAGTACCTAAAGTTTAAAGCAGAAATTGGGGCACTTTTGAAAATTTCATTTTTGACCAAAATCGACAGGTCCGGGGCTTAGGGAATTTCTCATATGCCTCAAAACGGTTGAAGCTCCTGTTCAAAAATGATGCTCCGAAATCAACTTCTGTCACCTTAGTGATACATTTTGGGATAGCACCTAAAGTTTAAAGCAGAAATTGGGGCACTTTTGAAATTTTCATTTTTGACCAAAATCGACAGGTCCGGGGCTTAGGGAATTTCTCATATGTCACAAAACGGTTCAAGCTTCTGTTCAAAAATGATGCTCCAAAATCAACTTCTGTCACCTTAGTGATACATTTTGGGATAGCATCTACAGTTTAAAGCAGAAATTGGGGCACTTTCGAAATTTTCATTTTTGACCAAAATCGACAGGTCCGGGGCTTAGGGAATTTCTCATATGCCACAAAACGGTTGAAGCTCCTGTTCAAAAATGATGCTCCGAAATCAACTTCTGTCACCTTAGTGATACATCTTGGGATAGTACCTAAAGTTTAAAGCAGAAATTGGGGCACTTTTGAAATTTTTATTTTTGACCAAAATCGACAGGTCCGGGGCTTAGGGAATTTCTCATATGCCACAACACGGTTGAAGCTCCTGTTCAAAAATGATGCTCCGAAATCAACTTCTGTCACCTTAGTGATACATTTTGGGATAGTACCTAAAGTTTAAAGCAGAAATTGGGGCACTTTTGAAATTTTCATTTTTGACCAAAATCGACAGGTCCGGGGCTTAGGGAATTTCTCATATGCCACAAAACGGTTGAAGCTCCTGTTCAAAGATGATGCTCCGAAATCAACTTCTGTCACCTTAGTGATACATTTTGGGATAGTACCTAAAGTTTAAAGCAGAAATTGGGGCACTTTTGAAATTTTCATTTTTGACCAAAATCGACAGGTCCGGGGCTTAGGGAATTTCTCATATGCCACAACATGGTTGAAGCTTCTGTTCAATAATGATGCTCCGAAATCAACTTCTGTCACCTTAGTGATACATTTTGGGATAGTACCTAAAGTTTAAAGCAGAAATTGGGGCACTTTCGAAAATTTCATTTTTGACCAAAATCGTCAGGCCCGGGGCTTAGGGAATTTCTCATATGCCACAAAACGGTTGAAGCTCCTGTTCAAAAATGATGCTCCGAAATCAACTTCTGTCACCTTAGTGATACATTTTGGGATAGCATCTACAGTTTAAAGCAGAAATTGGGGCACTTTCGAAATTTTCATTTTTGACCAAAATCGACAGGTCCGGGGCTTAGGGAATTCCTCATATGCCACAAAACGGTTGAAGCTTCTATTCAAAAATGATGCTCCAAAATCAACTTCTGTCAACTTAGTGATACATTTTGGGATAGTACCTAAAGTTTAAAGCAGAAATTGGGGCACTTTTGAAAATTTCATTTTTGACCAAAATCGACAGGCCCGGGGCTTAGGGAATTTCTCATATGCCACAAAACGGTTGAAGCTCCTGTTCAAAAATGATGCTCCGAAATCAACTTCTGTCACCTTAGTGATACATTTTGGGATAGCACCTAAAGTTTAAAGCAGAAATTGGGGCACTTTTGAAATTTTCATTTTTGACCAAAATCGACAGGTCCGGGGCTTAGGGAATTTCTCATATGCCACAAAACGGTTGAAGCTTCTGTTCAAAAATGATGCTCCAAAATCAACTTCTGTCACCTTAGTGATACATTTTGGGATAGCATCTACAGTTTAAAGCAGAAATTGGGGCACTTTCGAAATTTTCATTTTTGACCAAAATCGACAGGTCCGGGGCTTAGGGAATTTCTCATATGCCACAAAACGGTTGAAGCTTCTATTCAAAAATGATGCTCCAAAATTAACTTCTGTCAACTTATTGATACATTTTGGGATTGTACCTAAAGTTTAAAGCAGAAATTGGGGCACTTTTGACATTTTCATTTTTGACCAAAATCGACAGGTCCGGGGCTTAGGGAATTTCTCATATGCCACAAAACGGTTGAAGCTCATGTTCAAAAATGATGCTCCAAAATCAACTTCTGTCAACTTAGTGATACATTTTGTGATAGTACCTAAAGTTTAAAGCAGAAATTGGGGCACTTTTGACATTTTCATTTTTGACCAAAATCGACAGGTCCGGGGCTTAGGGAATTTCTCATATGCCACAAAACGGTTGAAGCTCCTGTTCAAAGATGATGCTCCGAAATCAACTTCTGTCACCTTAGTGATACATCTTGGGATAGTACCTAAAGTTTAAAGCAGAAATTGGGGCACTTTTGAAATTTTCATTTTTGACCAAAATCGACAGGTCCGGGGCTTAGGGAATTTCTCATATGCCACAAAACGGTTGAAGCTCCTGTTCAAAGATGATGCTCCGAAATCAACTTCTGTCACCTTAGTGATTCATTTTGGGATAGTACCTAAAGTTTAAAGCAGAAATTGGGGCACTTTTGACATTTTCATTTTTGACCAAAATCGACAGGTCCGGGGCTTAGGGAATTTCTCATATGCCACAAAACGGTTGAAGCTCCTGTTCAAAGATGATGCTCCGAAATCAACTTCTGTCACCTTAGTGATACATCTTGGGATAGTACCTAAAGTTTAAAGCAGAAATTGGGGCACTTTTGAAATTTTCATTTTTGACCAAAATCGACAGGTCCGGGGCTTAGGGAATTTCTCATATGCCACAAAACGGTTGAAGCTTCTCTTAAAAAATGATGCTCCGAAATCAACTTCTATCACCTTAGTGATACATTTTGGGATAGTACCTAAAGTTTAAAGCAGAAATTGGGGCACTTTTGAAATTTTCATTTTTGACCAAAATCGACAGGTCCGGGGCTTAGGGAATTTCTCATATGCCACAAAACGGTTGAAGCTCCTGTTCAAAAATGATGCTCCGAAATCAACTTCTGTCACCTTAGTGATACATTTTGGGACAGCACCTAAAGTATAAAGCAGAAATTGGGGCACTTTTGAAATTTTCATTTTTGACCAAAATCGACAGGTCCGGGGCTTAGGGAATTTCTCATATGCCACAAAACGGTTGAAGCTCATGTTCAAAAATGATGCTCCAAAATCAACTTCTGTCAACTTAGTGATACATTTTGTGATAGTACCTAAAGTTTAAAGCAGAAATTGGGGCACTTTTGACATTTTCATTTTTGACCAAAATCGACAGGTCCGGGGCTTAGGGAATTTCTCATATGCCACAAAACGGTTGAAGCTCCTGTTCAAAGATGATGCTCCGAAATCAACTTCTGTCACCTTAGTGATACATCTTGGGATAGTACCTAAAGTTTAAAGCAGAAATTGGGGCACTTTTGAAATTTTCATTTTTGACCAAAATCGACAGGTCCGGGGCTTAGGGAATTTCTCATATGCCACAAAACGGTTGAAGCTCCTGTTCAAAGATGATGCTCCGAAATCAACTTCTGTCACCTTAGTGATTCATTTTGGGATAGTACCTAAAGTTTAAAGCAGAAATTGGGGCACTTTTGACATTTTCATTTTTGACCAAAATCGACAGGTCCGGGGCTTAGGGAATTTCTCATATGCCACAAAACGGTTGAAGCTCCTGTTCAAAGATGATGCTCCGAAATCAACTTCTGTCACCTTAGTGATACATCTTGGGATAGTACCTAAAGTTTAAAGCAGAAATTGGGGCACTTTTGAAATTTTCATTTTTGACCAAAATCGACAGGTCCGGGGCTTAGGGAATTTCTCATATGCCACAAAACGGTTGAAGCTTCTCTTAAAAAATGATGCTCCGAAATCAACTTCTATCACCTTAGTGATACATTTTGGGATAGTACCTAAAGTTTAAAGCAGAAATTGGGGCACTTTTGAAATTTTCATTTTTGACCAAAATCGACAGGTCCGGGGCTTAGGGAATTTCTCATATGCCACAAAACGGTTGAAGCTCCTGTTCAAAAATGATGCTCCGAAATCAACTTCTGTCACCTTAGTGATACATTTTGGGACAGCACCTAAAGTATAAAGCAGAAATTGGGGCACTTTTGAAATTTTCATTTTTGACCAAAATCGACAGGTCCGGGGCTTAGGGAATTTCTCATATGCCACAAAACGGTTGAAGCTCCTGTTCAAAGATGATGCTCCGAAATCAACTTCTGTCACCTTAGTGATACATTTTGGGATAGTACCTAAAGTTTAAAGCAGAAATTGGGGCACTTTTGAAATTTTCATTTTTGACCAAAATCGACAGGTCCGGGGCTTAGGGAATTTCTCATATGCCACAAAACGGTTGAAGCTCCTGTTCAAAAATGATGCTCCGAAATCAACTTCTGTCACCTTAGTGATACATCTTGGGATAGTACCTAAAGTTTAAAGCAGAAATTGGGGCACTTTTGAAATTTTCATTTTTGACCAAAATCGACAGGTCCGGGGCTTAGGGAATTTCTCATATGCCACAACACGGTTGAAGCTCCTGTTCAAAAATGATGCTCCGAAATCAACTTCTGTCACCTTAGTGATACATTTTGGGATAGTACCTAAAGTTTAAAGCAGAAATTGGGGCACTTTTGAAATTTTCATTTTTGACCAAAATCGACAGGTCCGGGTCTTAGGGAATTTCTCATATGCCACAAAACGGTTGAAGCTCCTGTTCAAAGAAGATGCTCCGAAATCAACTTCTGTCACCTTAGTGATACATTTTGGGATAGTACCTAAAGTTTAAAGCAGAAATTGGGGCACTTTTGAAATTTTCATTTTTGACCAAAATCGACAGGTCCGGGGCTTAGGGAATTTCTCATATGCCACAACACGGTTGAAGCTCCTGTTCAAAAATGATGCTCCGAAATCAACTTCTGTCACCTTAGTGATACATTTTGGGATAGTACCTAAAGTTTAAAGCAGAAATTGGGGCACTTTTGAAATTTTCATTTTTGACCAAAATCGACAGGTCCGGGGCTTAGGGAATTTCTCATATGCCACAAAACGGTTGAAGCTCCTGTTCAAAGATGATGCTCCGAAATCAACTTCTGTCACCTTAGTGATACATTTTGGGATAGTACCTAAAGTTTAAAGCAGAAATTGGTGCACTTTTGAAATTTTCATTTTTGACCAAAATCGACAGGTCCGGGGCTTAGGGAATTTCTCATATGCCACAAAACGGTTGAAGCTTCTATTCAAAAATGATGCTCCAAAATCAACTTCTGTCAACTTAGTGATACATTTTGGGATAGTACCTAAAGTTTAAAGCAGAAATTGGGTCACTTTTGAAAATTTCATTTTTGACCAAAATCGACAGGCCCGGGGCTTAGGGAATTTCTCATATGCCACAAAACGGTTGAAGCTCCTGTTCAAAAATGATGCTCCGAAATCAACTTCTGTCACCTTAGTGATACATTTTGGGATAGCACCTAAAGTTTAAAGCAGAAATTGGGGCACTTTTGAAATTTTCATTTTTGACCAAAATCGACAGGTCCGGGGCTTAGGGAATTTCTCATATGCCACAAAACGGTTGAAGCTTCTGTTCAAAAATGATGCTCCAAAATCAACTTCTGTCACCTTAGTGATACATTTTGGGATAGCATCTACAGTTTAAAGCAGAAATTGGGGCACTTTCGAAATTTTCATTTTTGACCAAAATCGACAGGTCCGGGGCTTAGGGATTTTCTCATATGCCACAAAACGGTTGAAGCTTCTATTCAAAAATGATGCTCCAAAATCAACTTCTGTCAACTTAGTGATACATTTTGGGATAGTACCTAAAGTTTAAAGCAGAAATTGGGTCACTTTTGAAAATTTCATTTTTGACCAAAATCGACAGGCCCGGGGCTTAGGGAATTTCTCATATGCCACAAAACGGTTGAAGCTCCTGTTCAAAAATGATGCTCCGAAATCAACTTCTGTCACCTTAGTGATACATTTTGGGATAGCACCTAAAGTTTAAAGCAGAAATTGGGGCACTTTTGAAATTTTCATTTTTGACCAAAATCGACAGGTCCGGGGCTTAGGGAATTTCTCATATGCCACAAAACGGTTGAAGCTTCTGTTCAAAAATGATGCTCCAAAATCAACTTCTGTCACCTTAGTGATACATTTTGGGATAGCATCTACAGTTTAAAGCAGAAATTGGGGCACTTTTGAAATTTTCATTTTTGACCAAAATCGACAGGTCCGGGGCTTAGGGAATTTCTCATATGCCACAAAACGGTTGAAGCTTCTGTTAAAAAATGATGCTCCGAAATCAACTTCTATCACCTTAGTGATACATTTTGGGATAGTACCTAAAGTTTAAAGCAGAAATTGGGGCACTTTTGAAATTTTCATTTTTGACCAAAATCGACAGGTCCGGGGCTTAGGGAATTTCTCATATGCCACAACACGGTTGAAGCTCCTGTTCAAAAATGATGCTCCGAAATCAACTTCTGTCACCTTAGTGATACATTTTGGGATAGTACCTAAAGTTTAAAGCAGAAATTGGGGCACTTTTGAAAATTTCATTTTTGACCAAAATCGACAGGTCCGGGGCTTAGGGAATTTCTCATATGCCACAAAACGGTTGAAGCTTCTGTTCAAAAATGATGCTCCGAAATCAACTTCTATCACCTTAGTGATACATTTTGGGATAGTACCTAAAGTTTAAAGCAGAAATTGGGGCACTTTTGAAATTTTCATTTTTGACCAAAATCGACAGGTCCGGGGCTTAGGGAATTTCTCATATGCCACAAAACGGTTGAAGCTTCTGTTAAAAAATGATGCTCCGAAATCAACTTCTGTCACCTTAGTGATACATTTTGAGATAGTACCTAAAGTTTAAAGCAGAAATTGGGGCACTTTTGAAATTTTCATTTTTGACCAAAATCGACAGGTCCGGGGCTTAGGGAATTTCTCATATGCCACAAAACGGTTGAAGCTCCTGTTCAAAAATGATGCTCCGAAATCAACTTCTGTCACCTTAGTGATACATTTTGGGACAGCACCTAAAGTATAAAGCAGAAATTGGGGCACTTTTGAAATTTTCATTTTTGACCAAAATCGACAGGTCCGGGGCTTAGGGAATTTCTCATATGCCACAACACGGTTGAAGCTCCTGTTCAAAAATGATGCTCCGAAATCAACTTCTGTCACCTTAGTGATACATTTTGGGATAGTACCTAAAGATTAAAGCAGAAATTGGGGCACTTTTGAAATTTTCATTTTTGACCAAAATCGACAGGTCCGGGGCTTAGGGAATTTCTCATATGCCACAAAACGGTTGAAGCTCCTGTTCAAAGATGATGCTCCGAAATCAACTTCTGTCAACTTAGTGATACATTTTGGGATAGTACCTAAAGTTTAAAGCAGAAATTGGGGCACTTTTGAAAATTTCATTTTTGACCAAAATCGACAGGTCCGGGGCTTAGGGAATTTCTCATATGCCACAAAACGGTTGAAGCTCCTGTTCAAAAATGATGCTCCGAAATCAACTTCTGTCACCTTAGTGATACATTTTGGGATAGCACCTAAAGTTTAAAGCAGAAATTGGGGCACTTTTGAAATTTTCATTTTTGACCAAAATCGACAGGTCCGGGGCTTAGGGAATTTCTCATATGCCACAAAACGGTTGAAGCTCCTGTTCAAAAATGATGCTCCGAAATCAACTTCTGTCACCTTAGTGATACATTTTGGGACAGCACCTAAAGTATAAAGCAGAAATTGGGGCACTTTTGAAATTTTCATTTTTGACCAAAATCGACAGGTCCGGGGCTTAGGGAATTTCTCATATGCCACAACACGGTTGAAGCTCCTGTTCAAAAATGATGCTCCGAAATCAACTTCTGTCACCTTAGTGATACATTTTGGGATAGTACCTAAAGTTTAAAGCAGAAATTGGGGCACTTTTGAAATTTTCATTTTTGACCAAAATCGACAGGTCCGGGGCTTAGGGAATTTCTCATATGCCACAAAACGGTTGAAGCTCCTGTTCAAAGATGATGCTCCGAAATCAACTTCTGTCAACTTAGTGATACATTTTGGGATAGTACCTAAAGTTTAAAGCAGAAATTGGGGCACTTTTGAAAATTTCATTTTTGACCAAAATCGACAGGTCCGGGGCTTAGGGAATTTCTCATATGCCACAAAACGGTTGAAGCTCCTGTTCAAAAATGATGCTCCGAAATCAACTTCTGTCACCTTAGTGATACATTTTGGGATAGCACCTAAAGTTTAAAGCAGAAATTGGGGCACTTTTGAAATTTTCATTTTTGACCAAAATCGACAGGTCCGGGGCTTAGGGAATTTCTCATATGTCACAAAACGGTTCAAGCTTCTGTTCAAAAATGATGCTCCAAAATCAACTTCTGTCACCTTAGTGATACATTTTGGGATAGCATCTACAGTTTAAAGCAGAAATTGGGGCACTTTCGAAATTTTCATTTTTGACCAAAATCGACAGGTCCGGGGCTTAGGGAATTTCTCATATGCCACAAAACGGTTGAAGCTTCTATTCAAAAATGATGCTCCAAAATCAACTTCTGTCAACGTAGTGATACATTTTGGGATAGTACCTAAAGTTTAAAGCAGAAATTGGGTCACTTTTGAAAATTTTCATTTTTGACCAAAATCGACAGGTCCGGGGCTTAGGGAATTTCTCATATGCCACAACACGGTTGAAGCTCCTGTTCAAAAATGATGCTCCGAAATCAACTTCTGTCACCTTAGTGATACATTTTGGGATAGTACCTAAAGTTTAAAGCAGAAATTGGGGCACTTTTGAAAATTTCATTTTTGACCAAAATCGACAGGTCCGGGGCTTAGGGAATTTCTCATATGCCACAAAACGGTTGAAGCTTCTGTTCAAAAATGATGCTCCGAAATCAACTTCTGTCACCTTTGTGATATATTTTGGGATAGTACCTAAAGTTTAAAGCAGAAATTGGGGCACTATTGAAATTTTCATTTTTGACCAAAATCGACAGGTCCGGGGCTTAGGGAATTTCTCATATGCCACAAAACGGTTGAAGCTCCTGTTCAAAGATGATGCTCTGAAATCAACTTCTGTCACCTTAGTGATACATTTTGGGATAGTACCTAAAGTTTAAAGCAGAAATTGGGGCACTTTTGAAATTTTCATTTTTGACCAAAATCGACAGGTCCGGGGCTTAGGGAATTTCTCATATGCCACAAAACGGTTGAAGCTTCTGTTCAAAAATGATGCTCCAAAATCAACTTCTGTCAACTTAGTGATACATTTTGGGATTGTACCTAAAGTTTAAAACAGAAATTGGGGCACTTTTGACATTTTCATTTTTGACCAAAATCGACAGGTCCGGGGCTTAGGGAATTTCTCATATGACACAAAACGGTTGAAGCTCCTGTTCAAAAATGATGCTCCAAAATCAACTTCTGTCAACTTAGTGATACATTTTGGGATAGTACCTAAAGTTTAAAGCAGAAATTGGGGCACTTTTGAAAATTTCATTTTTGACCAAAATCGACAGGTCCGGGGCTTAGGGAATTTCTCATATGCCACAAAACGGTTGAAGCTTCTGTTAAAAAATGATGCTCCGAAATCAACTTCTATCACCTTAGTGATACATTTTGAGATAGTACCTAAAGTTTAAAGCAGAAATTGGGGCACTTTTGAAATTTTCATTTTTGACCAAAATCGACAGGTCCGGGGCTTAGGGAATTTCTCATATGCCACAAAACGGTTGAAGCTCCTGTTCAAAAATGATGCTCCGAAATCAACTTCTGTCACCTTAGTGATACATTTTGGGACAGCACCTAAAGTATAAAGCAGAAATTGGGGCACTTTTGAAATTTTCATTTTTGACCAAAATCGACAGGTCCGGGGCTTAGGGAATTTCTCATATGCCACAACACGGTTGAAGCTCCTGTTCAAAAATGATGCTCCGAAATCAACTTCTGTCACCTTAGTGATACATTTTGGGATAGTACCTAAAGTTTAAAGCAGAAATTGGGGCACTTTTGAAATTTTCATTTTTGACCAAAATCGACAGGTCCGGGGCTTAGGGAATTTCTCATATGCCACAAAACGGTTGAAGCTTCTGTTCAAAAATGATGCTCCAAAATCAACTTCTGTCAACTTAGTGATACATTTTGGGATTGTACCTAAAGTTTAAAACAGAAATTGGGGCACTTTTGACATTTTCATTTTTGACCAAAATCGACAGGTCCGGGGCTTAGGGAATTTCTCATATGACACAAAACGGTTGAAGCTCCTGTTCAAAAATGATGCTCCAAAATCAACTTCTGTCAACTTAGTGATACATTTTGGGATAGTACCTAAAGTTTAAAGCAGAAATTGGGGCACTTTTGAAAATTTCATTTTTGACCAAAATCGACAGGTCCGGGGCTTAGGGAATTTCTCATATGCCACAAAACGGTTGAAGCTTCTGTTAAAAAATGATGCTCCGAAATCAACTTCTATCACCTTAGTGATACATTTTGAGATAGTACCTAAAGTTTAAAGCAGAAATTGGGGCACTTTTGAAATTTTCATTTTTGACCAAAATCGACAGGTCCGGGGCTTAGGGAATTTCTCATATGCCACAAAACGGTTGAAGCTCCTGTTCAAAAATGATGCTCCGAAATCAACTTCTGTCACCTTAGTGATACATTTTGGGACAGCACCTAAAGTATAAAGCAGAAATTGGGGCACTTTTGAAATTTTCATTTTTGACCAAAATCGACAGGTCCGGGGCTTAGGGAATTTCTCATATGCCACAACACGGTTGAAGCTCCTGTTCAAAAATGATGCTCCGAAATCAACTTCTGTCACCTTAGTGATACATTTTGGGATAGTACCTAAAGTTTAAAGCAGAAATTGGGGCACTTTTGAAATTTTCATTTTTGACCAAAATCGACAGGTCCGGGGCTTAGGGAATTTCTCATATGCCACAAAACGGTTGAAGCTCCTGTTCAAAGATGATGCTCCGAAATCAACTTCTGTCAACTTAGTGATACATTTTGGGATAGTACCTAAAGTTTAAAGCAGAAATTGGGGCACTTTTGAAAATTTCATTTTTGACCAAAATCGACAGGTCCGGGGCTTAGGGAATTTCTCATATGCCACAAAACGGTTGAAGCTCCTGTTCAAAAATGATGCTCCGAAATCAACTTCTGTCACCTTAGTGATACATTTTGGGATAGCACCTAAAGTTTAAAGCAGAAATTGGGGCACTTTTGAAATTTTCATTTTTGACCAAAATCGACAGGTCCGGGGCTTAGGGAATTTCTCATATGTCACAAAACGGTTCAAGCTTCTGTTCAAAAATGATGCTCCAAAATCAACTTCTGTCACCTTAGTGATACATTTTGGGATAGCATCTACAGTTTAAAGCAGAAATTGGGGCACTTTCGAAATTTTCATTTTTGACCAAAATCGACAGGTCCGGGGCTTAGGGAATTTCTCATATGCCACAAAACGGTTGAAGCTTCTATTCAAAAATGATGCTCCAAAATCAACTTCTGTCAACGTAGTGATACATTTTGGGATAGTACCTAAAGTTTAAAGCAGAAATTGGGTCACTTTTGAAAATTTCATTTTTGACCAAAATCGACAGGCCCGGGGCTTAGGGAATTTCTCATATGCCACAAAACGGTTGAAGCTCCTGTTCAAAAATGATGCTCCGAAATCAACTTCTGTCACCTTAGTGATACATTTTGGGATAGCACCTAAAGTTTAAAGCAGAAATTGGGGCACTTTTGAAATTTTCATTTTTGACCAAAATCGACAGGTCCGGGGCTTAGGGAATTTCTCATATGCCACAAAACGGTTGAAGCTTCTGTTCAAAAATGATGCTCCAAAATCAACTTCTGTCACCTTAGTGATACATTTTGGGATAGCATCTACAGTTTAAAGCAGAAATTGGGGCACTTTCGAAATTTTCATTTTTGACCAAAATCGACAGGTCCGGGGCTTAGGGAATTTCTCATATGCCACAAAACGGTTGAAGCGTCTATTCAAAAATGATGCTCCAAAATCAACTTCTGTCAACTTAGTGATACATTTTGGGATTGTACCTAAAGTTTAAAGCAGAAATTGGGGCACTTTTGAAAATTTCATTTGTGACCAAAATCGACAGGTCCGGGGCTTAGGGAATTTCTCATATGCCACAAAACGGTTGAAGCTTCTGTTCAAAAATGATGCTCCAAAATCAACTTCTGTCAACTTAGTGATACATTTTGGGATTGTACCTAAAGTTTAAAGCAGAAATTGGGGCACTTTTGACATTTTCATTTTTGACCAAAATCGACAGGTCCGGGGCTTAGGGAATTTCTCATATGCCACAAAACGGTTGAAGCTTCTGTTCAAAAATGATGCTCCAAAATCAACTTCTGTCACCTTAGTGATACATTTTGGGACAGCACCTAAAGTATAAAGCAGAAATTGGGGCACTTTTGAAATTTTCATTTTTGACCAAAATCGACAGGTCCGGGGCTTAGGGAATTTCTCATATGCCACAACACGGTTGAAGCTCCTGTTCAAAAATGATGCTCCGAAATCAACTTCTGTCACCTTAGTGATACATTTTGGGATAGTACCTAAAGTTTAAAGCAGAAATTGGGGCACTTTTGAAATTTTCATTTTTGACCAAAATCGACAGGTCCGGGGCTTAGGGAATTTCTCATATGCCACAAAACGGTTGAAGCTCCTGTTCAAAAATGATGCTCCGAAATCAACTTCTGTCAACTTAGTGATACATTTTGGGATAGCACCTAAAGTTTAAAGCAGAAATTGGGGCACTTTTGAAATTTTCATTTTTGACCAAAATCGACAGGTCCGGGGCTTAGGGAATTTCTCATATGCCACAAAACGGTTGAAGCTCCTGTTCAAAAATGATGCTCCGAAATCAACTTCTGTCACCTTAGTGATACATTTTGGGACAGCACCTAAAGTATAAAGCAGAAATTGGGGCACTTTTGAAATTTTCATTTTTGACCAAAATCGACAGGTCCGGGGCTTAGGGAATTTCTCATATGCCACAACACGGTTGAAGCTCCTGTTTAAAAATGATGCTCCGAAATCAACTTCTGTCACCTTAGTGATACATTTTGGGATAGTACCTAAAGTTTAAAGCAGAAATTGGGGCACTTTTGAAATTTTCATTTTTGACCAAAATCGACAGGTCCGGGGCTTAGGGAATTTCTCATATGCCACAAAACGGTTGAAGCTCCTGTTCAAAGATGATGCTCCGAAATCAACTTCTGTCAACTTAGTGATACATTTTGGGATAGTACCTAAAGTTTAAAGCAGAAATTGGGGCACTTTTGAAAATTTCATTTTTGACCAAAATCGACAGGTCCGGGGCTTAGGGAATTTCTCATATGCCACAAAACGGTTGAAGCTCCTGTTCAAAAATGATGCTCCGAAATCAACTTCTGTCACCTTAGTGATACATTTTGGGATAGCACCTAAAGTTTAAAGCAGAAATTGGGGCACTTTTGAAATTTTCATTTTTGACCAAAATCGACAGGTCCGGGGCTTAGGGAATTTCTCATATGTCACAAAACGGTTCAAGCTTCTGTTCAAAAATGATGCTCCAAAATCAACTTCTGTCACCTTAGTGATACATTTTGGGATAGCATCTACGGTTTAAAGCAGAAATTGGGGCACTTTCGAAATTTTCATTTTTGACCAAAATCGACAGGTCCGGGGCTTAGGGAATTTCTCATATGCCACAAAACGGTTGAAGCTTCTATTCAAAAATGATGCTCCAAAATCAACTTCTGTCAACGTAGTGATACATTTTGGGATAGTACCTAAAGTTTAAAGCAGAAATTGGGTCACTTTTGAAAATTTTCATTTTTGACCAAAATCGACAGGTCCGGGGCTTAGGGAATTTCTCATATGCCACAACACGGTTGAAGCTCCTGTTCAAAAATGATGCTCCGAAATCAACTTCTGTCACCTTAGTGATACATTTTGGGATAGTACCTAAAGTTTAAAGCAGAAATTGGGGCACTTTTGAAAATTTCATTTTTGACCAAAATCGACAGGTCCGGGGCTTAGGGAATTTCTCATATGCCACAAAACGGTTGAAGCTTCTGTTCAAAAATGATGCTCCGAAATCAACTTCTATCACCTTAGTGATACATTTTGGGATAGTACCTAAAGTTTAAAGCAGAAATTGGGGCACTTTTGAAATTTTCATTTTTGACCAAAATCGACAGGTCCGGGGCATAGGGAATTTCTCATATGCCACAACATGGTTGAAGCTTCTGTTCAATAATGATGCTCCGAAATCAACTTCTGTCACCTTTGTGATATATTTTGGGATAGTACCTAAAGTTTAAAGCAGAAATTGGGGCACTATTGAAATTTTCATTTTTGACCAAAATCGACAGGTCCGGGGCTTAGGGAATTTCTCATATGCCACAAAACGGTTGAAGCTCCTGTTCAAAGATGATGCTCTGAAATCAACTTCTGTCACCTTAGTGATACATTTTGGGATATTACCTAAAGTTTAAAGCAGAAATTGGGGCACTTTTGAAATTTTCATTTTTGACCAAAATCGACAGGTCCGGGGCTTAGGGAATTTCTCATATGCCACAAAACGGTTGAAGCTTCTGTTCAAAAATGATGCTCCAAAATCAACTTCTGTCAACTTAGTGATACATTTTGGGATTGTACCTAAAGTTTAAAACAGAAATTGGGGCACTTTTGACATTTTCATTTTTGACCAAAATCGACAGGTCCGGGGCTTAGGGAATTTCTCATATGACACAAAACGGTTGAAGCTCCTGTTCAAAAATGATGCTCCAAAATCAACTTCTGTCAACTTAGTGATACATTTTGGGATAGTACCTAAAGTTTAAAGCAGAAATTGGGGCACTTTTGAAAATTTCATTTTTGACCAAAATCGACAGGTCCGGGGCTTAGGGAATTTCTCATATGCCACAAAACGGTTGAAGCTTCTGTTAAAAAATGATGCTCCGAAATCAACTTCTATCACCTTAGTGATACATTTTGAGATAGTACCTAAAGTTTAAAGCAGAAATTGGGGCACTTTTGAAATTTTCATTTTTGACCAAAATCGACAGGTCCGGGGCTTAGGGAATTTCTCATATGCCACAAAACGGTTGAAGCTCCTGTTCAAAAATGATGCTCCGAAATCAACTTCTGTCACCTTAGTGATACATTTTGGGACAGCACCTAAAGTATAAAGCAGAAATTGGGGCACTTTTGAAATTTTCATTTTTGACCAAAATCGACAGGTCCGGGGCTTAGGGAATTTCTCATATGCCACAACACGGTTGAAGCTCCTGTTCAAAAATGATGCTCCGAAATCAACTTCTGTCACCTTAGTGATACATTTTGGGATAGTACCTAAAGTTTAAAGCAGAAATTGGGGCACTTTTGAAATTTTCATTTTTGACCAAAATCGACAGGTCCGGGGCTTAGGGAATTTCTCATATGCCACAAAACGGTTGAAGCTTCTGTTCAAAAATGATGCTCCAAAATCAACTTCTGTCAACTTAGTGATACATTTTGGGATTGTACCTAAAGTTTAAAACAGAAATTGGGGCACTTTTGACATTTTCATTTTTGACCAAAATCGACAGGTCCGGGGCTTAGGGAATTTCTCATATGACACAAAACGGTTGAAGCTCCTGTTCAAAAATGATGCTCCAAAATCAACTTCTGTCAACTTAGTGATACATTTTGGGATAGTACCTAAAGTTTAAAGCAGAAATTGGGGCACTTTTGAAAATTTCATTTTTGACCAAAATCGACAGGTCCGGGGCTTAGGGAATTTCTCATATGCCACAAAACGGTTGAAGCTTCTGTTAAAAAATGATGCTCCGAAATCAACTTCTATCACCTTAGTGATACATTTTGAGATAGTACCTAAAGTTTAAAGCAGAAATTGGGGCACTTTTGAAATTTTCATTTTTGACCAAAATCGACAGGTCCGGGGCTTAGGGAATTTCTCATATGCCACAAAACGGTTGAAGCTCCTGTTCAAAAATGATGCTCCGAAATCAACTTCTGTCACCTTAGTGATACATTTTGGGACAGCACCTAAAGTATAAAGCAGAAATTGGGGCACTTTTGAAATTTTCATTTTTGACCAAAATCGACAGGTCCGGGGCTTAGGGAATTTCTCATATGCCACAACACGGTTGAAGCTCCTGTTCAAAAATGATGCTCCGAAATCAACTTCTGTCACCTTAGTGATACATTTTGGGATAGTACCTAAAGTTTAAAGCAGAAATTGGGGCACTTTTGAAATTTTCATTTTTGACCAAAATCGACAGGTCCGGGGCTTAGGGAATTTCTCATATGCCACAAAACGGTTGAAGCTCCTGTTCAAAGATGATGCTCCGAAATCAACTTCTGTCAACTTAGTGATACATTTTGGGATAGTACCTAAAGTTTAAAGCAGAAATTGGGGCACTTTTGAAAATTTCATTTTTGACCAAAATCGACAGGTCCGGGGCTTAGGGAATTTCTCATATGCCACAAAACGGTTGAAGCTCCTGTTCAAAAATGATGCTCCGAAATCAACTTCTGTCACCTTAGTGATACATTTTGGGATAGCACCTAAAGTTTAAAGCAGAAATTGGGGCACTTTTGAAATTTTCATTTTTGACCAAAATCGACAGGTCCGGGGCTTAGGGAATTTCTCATATGCCACAAAACGGTTGAAGCTCCTGTTCAAAAATGATGCTCCAAAATCAACTTCTGTCAACTTAGTGATACATTTTGGGATAGTACCTAAAGTTTAAAGCAGAAATTGGGGCACTTTTGAAAATTTCATTTTTGACCAAAATCGACAGGTCCGGGGCTTAGGGAATTTCTCATATGCCACAAAACGGTTGAAGCTCCTGTTCAAAAATGATGCTCCGAAATCAACTTCTGTCACCTTAGTGATACATCTTGGGATAGTACCTAAAGTTTAAAGCAGAAATTGGGGCACTTTTGAAATTTTCATTTTTGACCAAAATCGACAGGTCCGGGGCTTAGGGAATTTCTCATATGCCACAAAACGGTTGAAGCTTCTGTTAAAAAATGATGCTCCGAAATCAACTTCTATCACCTTAGTGATACATTTTGGGATAGTACCTAAAGTTTAAAGCAGAAATTGGGGCACTTTTGAAATTTTCATTTTTGACCAAAATCGACAGGTCCGGGGCTTAGGGAATTTCTCATATGCCACAAAACGGTTGAAGCTCCTGTTCAAAAATGATGCTCCGAAATCAACTTCTGTCACCTTAGTGATACATTTTGGGATAGTACCTAAAGTTTAAAGCAGAAATTGGGGCACTTTTGAAATTTTCATTTTTGACCAAAATCGACAGGTCCGAGGCTTAGGGAATTTCTCATATGCCACAACACGGTTGAAGCTCCTGTTCAAAAATGATGCTCCGAAATCAACTTCTGTCACCTTAGTGATACATTTTGGGATAGTACCTAAAGTTTAAAGCAGAAATTGGGGCACTTTTGAAATAATCATTTTTGACCAAAATCGACAGGTCCGGGGCTTAGGGAATTTCTCATATGCCACAAAACGGTTGAAGCTTCTATTCAAAAATGATGCTCCAAAATCAACTTATGTCAACTTAGTGATACATTTTGGGATAGTACCTAAAGTTTAAAGCAGAAATTGGGGCACTTTTGAAATTTTCATTTTTGACCAAAATCGACAGGTCCGGGGCTTAGGGAATTTCTCATATGCCACAAAACGGTTGAAGCTTCTGTTCAAAAATGATGCTCCAAAATCAACTTCTGTCAACTTAGTGATACATTTTGGGATAGTACCTAAAGTTTAAAGCAGAAATTGGGGCACTTTTGAAAATTTCATTTTTGACCAAAATCGACAGGTCCGGGGCTTAGGGAATTTCTCATATGCCACAAAACGGTTGAAGCTTCTGTTCAAAAATGATGCTCCGAAATCAACTTCTATCACCTTAGTGATACATTTTGGGATAGTACCTAAAGTTTAAAGCAGAAATTGGGGCACTTTTGAAATTTTCATTTTTGACCAAAATCGACAGGTCCGGGGCATAGGGAATTTCTCATATGCCACAACATGGTTGAAGCTTCTGTTCAATAATGATGCTCCGAAATCAACTTCTGTCACCTTTGTGATATATTTTGGGATAGTACCTAAAGTTTAAAGCAGAAATTGGGGCACTATTGAAATTTTTATTTTTGACCAAAATCGACAGGTCCGGGGCTTAGGGAATTTCTCATATGCCACAAAACGGTTGAAGCTCCTGTTCAAAGATGATGCTCTGAAATCAACTTCTGTCACCTTAGTGATACATTTTGGGATAGTACCTAAAGTTTAAAGCAGAAATTGGGGCACTTTTGAAATTTTCATTTTTGACCAAAATCGACAGGTCCGGGGCTTAGGGAATTTCTCATATGTCACAAAACGGTTCAAGCTTCTGTTAAAAAATGATGCTCCAAAATCAACTTCTGTCACCTTAGTGATACATTTTGGGATAGCATCTACAGTTTAAAGCAGAAATTGGGGCACTTTCGAAATTTTCATTTTTGACCAAAATCGACAGGTCCGGGGCTTAGGGAATTTCTCATATGCCACAAAACGGTTGAAGCTCCTGTTCAAAGATGATGCTCCGAAATCAACTTCTGTCACCTTAGTGATACATTTTGGGATAGTACCTAAAGTTTAAAGCAGAAATTGGGGCACTTTTGAAATTTTCATTTTTGACCAAAATCGACAGGTCCGGGGCTTAGGGAATTTCTCATATGCCACAACACGGTTGAAGCTCCTGTTCAAAAATGATGCTCCGAAATCAACTTCTGTCACCTTAGTGATACATTTTGGGATAGTACCTAAAGTTTAAAGCAGAAATTGGGGCACTTTTGAAATTTTCATTTTTGACCAAAATCGACAGGTCCGGGGCTTAGGGAATTTCTCATATGCCACAAAACGGTTGAAGCTTCTATTCAAAAATGATGCTCCAAAATCAACTTATGTCAACTTAGTGATACATTTTGGGATAGTACCTAAAGTTTAAAGCAGAAATTGGGGCACTTTTGAAAATTTCATTTTTGACCAAAATCGACAGGTCCGGGGCTTAGGGAATTTCTCATATGCCACAAAACGGTTGAAGCTTCTGTTCAAAAATGATGCTCCAAAATCAACTTCTGTCACCTTAGTGATACATTTTGGGATAGCACCTAAAGTTTAAAGCAGAAATTGGGGCACTTTTGAAATTTTCATTTTTGACCAAAATCGACAGGTCCGGGGCTTAGGGAATTTCTCATATGTCACAAAACGGTTCAAGCTTTTGTTCAAAAATGATGCTCCAAAATCAACTTCTGTCACCTTAGTGATACATTTTGGGATAGCATCTACAGTTTAAAGCAGAAATTGGGGCACTTTCGAAATTTTCATTTTTGACCAAAATCGACAGGTCCGGGGCTTAGGGAATTTCTCATATGCCACAAAACGGTTGAAGCTTCTATTCAAAAATGATGCTCCAAAATCAACTTCTGTCAACTTAGTGATACATTTTGGGATAGTACCTAAAGTTTAAAGCAGAAATTGGGTCACTTTTGAAAATTTCATTTTTGACCAAAATCGACAGGCCCGGGGCTTAGGGAATTTCTCATATGCCACAAAACGGTTGAAGCTCCTGTTCAAAAATGATGCTCCGAAATCAACTTCTGTCACCTTAGTGATATATTTTGGGATAGTACCTAAAGTTTAAAGCAGAAATTGGGGCACTATTGAAATTTTTATTTTTGACCAAAATCGACAGGTCCGGGGCATAGGGAATTTCTCATATGCCACAACATGGTTGAAGCTTCTGTTCAATAATGATGCTCCGAAATCAACTTCTGTCACCTTTGTGATATATTTTGGGATAGTACCTAAAGTTTAAAGCAGAAATTGGGGCACTATTGAAATTTTTATTTTTGACCAAAATCGACAGGTCCGGGGCTTAGGGAATTTCTCATATGCCACAAAACGGTTGAAGCTCCTGTTCAAAGATGATGCTCTGAAATCAACTTCTGTCACCTTAGTGATACATTTTGGGATAGTACCTAAAGTTTAAAGCAGAAATTGGGGCACTTTTGAAATTTTCATTTTTGACCAAAATCGACAGGTCCGGGGCTTAGGGAATTTCTCATATGTCACAAAACGGTTCAAGCTTCTGTTAAAAAATGATGCTCCAAAATCAACTTCTGTCACCTTAGTGATACATTTTGGGATAGCATCTACAGTTTAAAGCAGAAATTGGGGCACTTTCGAAATTTTCATTTTTGACCAAAATCGACAGGTCCGGGGCTTAGGGAATTTCTCATATGCCACAAAACGGTTGAAGCTCCTGTTCAAAGATGATGCTCCGAAATCAACTTCTGTCACCTTAGTGATACATTTTGGGATAGTACCTAAAGTTTAAAGCAGAAATTGGGGCACTTTTGAAATTTTCATTTTTGACCAAAATCGACAGGTCCGGGGCTTAGGGAATTTCTCATATGCCACAACACGGTTGAAGCTCCTGTTCAAAAATGATGCTCCGAAATCAACTTCTGTCACCTTAGTGATACATTTTGGGATAGTACCTAAAGTTTAAAGCAGAAATTGGGGCACTTTTGAAATTTTCATTTTTGACCAAAATCGACAGGTCCGGGGCTTAGGGAATTTCTCATATGCCACAAAACGGTTGAAGCTTCTATTCAAAAATGATGCTCCAAAATCAACTTATGTCAACTTAGTGATACATTTTGGGATAGTACCTAAAGTTTAAAGCAGAAATTGGGGCACTTTTGAAAATTTCATTTTTGACCAAAATCGACAGGTCCGGGGCTTAGGGAATTTCTCATATGCCACAAAACGGTTGAAGCTTCTGTTCAAAAATGATGCTCCAAAATCAACTTCTGTCACCTTAGTGATACATTTTGGGATAGCACCTAAAGTTTAAAGCAGAAATTGGGGCACTTTTGAAATTTTCATTTTTGACCAAAATCGACAGGTCCGGGGCTTAGGGAATTTCTCATATGTCACAAAACGGTTCAAGCTTTTGTTCAAAAATGATGCTCCAAAATCAACTTCTGTCACCTTAGTGATACATTTTGGGATAGCATCTACAGTTTAAAGCAGAAATTGGGGCACTTTCGAAATTTTCATTTTTGACCAAAATCGACAGGTCCGGGGCTTAGGGAATTTCTCATATGCCACAAAACGGTTGAAGCTTCTATTCAAAAATGATGCTCCAAAATCAACTTCTGTCAACTTAGTGATACATTTTGGGATAGTACCTAAAGTTTAAAGCAGAAATTGGGTCACTTTTGAAAATTTCATTTTTGACCAAAATCGACAGGCCCGGGGCTTAGGGAATTTCTCATATGCCACAAAACGGTTGAAGCTCCTGTTCAAAAATGATGCTCCGAAATCAACTTCTGTCACCTTAGTGATACATTTTGGGATAGCACCTAAAGTTTAAAGCAGAAATTGGGGCACTTTTGAAATTTTCATTTTTGACCAAAATCGACAGGTCCGGGGCTTAGGGAATTTCTCATATGCCACAAAACGGTTGAAGCTTCTGTTCAAAAATGATGCTCCAAAATCAACTTCTGTCACCTTAGTGATACATTTTGGGATAGCATCTACAGTTTAAAGCAGAAATTTGGGCACTTTCGAAATTTTCATTTTTGACCAAAGTCGACAGGTCCGGGGCTTAGGGAATTTCTCATATGCCACAAAACGGTTGAAGCTTCTATTCAAAAATGATGCTCCAAAATCAACTTCTGTCAACTTAGTGATACATTTTGGGATAGTACCTAAAGTTTAAAGCAGAAATTGGGTCACTTTTGAAAATTTCATTTTTGACCAAAATCGACAGGCCCGGGGCTTAGGGAATTTCTCATATGCCACAAAACGGTTGAAGCTCCTGTTCAAAAATGATGCTCCGAAATCAACTTCTGTCACCTTAGTGATACATTTTGGGATAGCACCTAAAGTTTAAAGCAGAAATTGGGGCACTTTTGAAATTTTCATTTTTGACCAAAATCGACAGGTCCGGGTCTTAGGGAATTTCTCATATGCCACAAAACGGTTGAAGCTTCTGTTCAAAAATGATGCTCCAAAATCAACTTCTGTCAACTTAGTGATACATTTTGGGATTGTACCTAAAGTTTAAAGCAGAAATTGGGGCACTTTTGACATTTTCATTTTTGACCAAAATCGACAGGTCCGGGGCTTAGGGAATTTCTCATATGCCACAAAACGGTTGAAGCTCCTGTTCAAAAATGATGCTCCAAAATCAACTTCTGTCAACTTAGTGATACATTTTGGGATAGTACCTAAAGTTTAAAGCAGAAATTGGGGCACTTTTGAAAATTTCATTTTTGACCAAAATCGACAGGTCCGGGGCTTAGGGAATTTCTCATATGCCACAAAACGGTTGAAGCTCCTGTTCAAAAATGATGCTCCGAAATCAACTTCTGTCACCTTAGTGATACATCTTGGGATAGTACCTAAAGTTTAAAGCAGAAATTGGGGCACTTTTGAAATTTTCATTTTTGACCAAAATCGACAGGTCCGGGGCTTAGGGAATTTCTCATATGCCACAAAACGGTTGAAGCTTCTGTTAAAAAATGATGCTCCGAAATCAACTTCTATCACCTTAGTGATACATTTTGGGATAGTACCTAAAGTTTAAAGCAGAAATTGGGGCACTTTTGAAATTTTCATTTTTGACCAAAATCGACAGGTCCGGGGCTTAGGGAATTTCTCATATGCCACAAAACGGTTGAAGCTCCTGTTCAAAAATGATGCTCCGAAATCAACTTCTGTCACCTTAGTGATACATTTTGGGATAGTACCTAAAGTTTAAAGCAGAAATTGGGGCACTTTGAAATTTTCATTTTTGACCAAAATCGACAGGTCCGGGGCTTAGGGAATTTCTCATATGCCACAACACGGTTGAAGCTCCTGTTCAAAAATGATGCTCCGAAATCAACTTCTGTCACCTTAGTGATACATTTTGGGATAGTACCTAAAGTTTAAAGCAGAAATTGGGGCACTTTTGAAATTTTCATTTTTGACCAAAATCGACAGGTCCGGGGCTTAGGGAATTTCTCATATGCCACAAAACGGTTGAAGCTTCTATTCAAAAATGATGCTCCAAAATCAACTTATGTCAACTTAGTGATACATTTTGGGATAGTATCTAAAGTTTAAAGCAGAAATTGGGGCACTTTTGAAAATTTCATTTTTGACCAAAATCGACAGGTCAGGGGCTTAGGGAATTTCTCATATGCCACAAAACGGTTGAAGCTTCTGTTCAAAAATGATGCTCCGAAATCAACTTCTATCACCTTAGTGATACATTTTGGGATAGTACCTAAAGTTTAAAGCAGAAATTGGGGCACTTTTGAAATTTTCATTTTTGACCAAAATCGACAGGTCCGGGGCATAGGGAATTTCTCATATGCCACAACATGGTTGAAGCTTCTGTTCAATAATGATGCTCCGAAATCAACTTCTGTCACCTTTGTGATATATTTTGGGATAGTACCTAAAGTTTAAAGCAGAAATTGGGGCACTATTGAAATTTTCATTTTTGACCAAAATCGACAGGTCCGGGGCTTAGGGAATTTCTCATATGCCACAAAACGGTTGAAGCTCCTGTTCAAAGATGATGCTCTGAAATCAACTTCTGTCACCTTAGTGATACATTTTGGGATAGTACCTAAAGTTTAAAGCAGAAATTGGGGCACTTTTGAAATTTTCATTTTTGACCAAAATCGACAGGTCCGGGGCTTAGGGAATTTCTCATATGCCACAAAACGGTTGAAGCTCCTGTTCAAAAATGATGCTCCGAAATCAACTTCTGTCACCTTAGTGATACATCTTGGGATAGTACCTAAAGTTTAAAGCAGAAATTGGGGCACTTTTGAAATTTTCATTTTTGACCAAAATCGACAGGTCCGGGGCTTAGGGAATTTCTCATATGCCACAAAACGGTTGAAGCTTCTGTTCAAAAATGATGCTCCAAAATCAACTTCTGTCAACTTAGTGATACATTTTGGGATTGTACCTAAAGTTTAAAGCAGAAATTGGGGCACTTTTGACATTTTCATTTTTGACCAAAATCGACAGGTCCGGGGCTTAGGGAATTTCTCATATGACACAAAACGGTTGAAGCTCCTGTTCAAAAATGATGCTCCAAAATCAACTTCTGTCAACTTAGTGATACATTTTGGGATAGTACCTAAAGTTTAAAGCAGAAATTGGGGCACTTTTGAAAATTTCATTTTTGACCAAAATCGACAGGTCCGGGGCTTAGGGAATTTCTCATATGCCACAAAACGGTTGAAGCTTCTGTTAAAAAATGATGCTCCGAAATCAACTTCTATCACCTTAGTGATACATTTTGAGATAGTACCTAAAGTTTAAAGCAGAAATTGGGGCACTTTTGAAATTTTCATTTTTGACCAAAATCGACAGGTCCGGGGCTTAGGGAATTTCTCATATGCCACAAAACGGTTGAAGCTCCTGTTCAAAAATGATGCTCCGAAATCAACTTCTGTCACCTTAGTGATACATTTTGGGACAGCACCTAAAGTATAAAGCAGAAATTGGGCACTTTTGAAATTTTCATTTTTGACCAAAATCGACAGGTCCGGGGCTTAGGGAATTTCTCATATGCCACAAAACGGTTGAAGCTCCTGTTCAAAGAAGATGCTCCGAAATCAACTTCTGTCACCTTAGTGATACATTTTGGGATAGTACCTAAAGTTTAAAGCAGAAATTGGGGCACTTTTGAAATTTTCATTTTTGACCAAAATCGACAGGTCCGGGGCTTAGGGAATTTCTCATATGCCACAACACGGTTGAAGCTCCTGTTCAAAAATGATGCTCCGAAATCAACTTCTGTCACCTTAGTGATACATTTTGGGATAGTACCTAAAGTTTAAAGCAGAAATTGGGGCACTTTTGAAATTTTCATTTTTGACCAAAATCGACAGGTCCGGGGCTTAGGGAATTTCTCATATGCCACAAAACGGTTGAAGCTCCTGTTCAAAAATGATGCTCCGAAATCAACTTCTGTCACCTTAGTGATACATTTTGGGATAGCACCTAAAGTTTAAAGCAGAAATTGGGGCACTTTTGAAATTTTCATTTTTGACCAAAATCGACTGGTCCGGGGCTTAGGGAATTTCTCATATGTCACAAAACGGTTCAAGCTTCTGTTCAAAAATGATGCTCCAAAATCAACTTCTGTCACCTTAGTGATACATTTTGGGATAGCATCTACAGTTTAAAGCAGAAATTGGGGCACTTTCGAAATTTTCATTTTTGACCAAAATCGACAGGTCCGGGGCTTAGGGAATTTCTCATATGCCACAAAACGGTTGAAGCTTCTATTCAAAAATGATGCTCCAAAATCAACTTCTGTCAACTTAGTGATACATTTTGGGATAGTACCTAAAGTTTAAAGCAGAAATTGGGTCACTTTTGAAAATTTCATTTTTGACCAAAATCGACAGGCCCGGCCGGGGCTTAGGGAATTTCTCATATGCCACAAAACGGTTGAAGCTCCTGTTCAAAAATGATGCTCCGAAATCAACTTCTGTCACCTTAGTGATACATTTTGGGATAGCACCTAAAGTTTAAAGTAGAAATTGGGGCACTTTTGAAATTTTCATTTTTGACCAAAATCGACAGGTCCGGGGCTTAGGGAATTTCTCATATGCCACAAAACGGTTGAAGCTTCTGTTCAAAAATGATGCTCCAAAATCAACTTCTGTCACCTTAGTGATACATTTTGGGATAGCATCTACAGTTTAAAGCAGAAATTGGGGCACTTTCGAAATTTTCATTTTTGACCAAAATCGACAGGTCCGGGGCTTAGGGAATTTCTCATATGCCACAAAACGGTTGAAGCTTCTATTCAAAAATGATGCTCCAAAATCAACTTCTGTCAACTTAGTGATACATTTTGGGATTGTACCTAAAGTTTAAAGCAGAAATTGGGGCACTTTTGAAAATTTCATTTGTGACCAAAATCGACAGGTCAGGGGCTTAGGGAATTTCTCATATGCCACAAAACGGTTGAAGCTTCTGTTCAAAAATGATGCTCCAAAATCAACTTCTGTCAACTTAGTGATACATTTTGGGATTGTACCTAAAGTTTAAAGCAGAAATTGGGGCACTTTTGACATTTTCATTTTTGACCAAAATCGACAGGTCCGGGGCTTAGGGAATTTCTCATATGCCACAAAACGGTTGAAGCTCCTGTTCAAAAATGATGCTCCAAAATCAACTTCTGTCAACTTAGTGATACATTTTGGGATAGTACCTAAAGTTTAAAGCAGAAATTGGGGCACTTTTGAAAATTTCATTTTTGACCAAAATCGACAGGTCCGGGGCTTAGGGAATTTCTCATATGCCACAAAACGGTTGAAGCTCCTGTTCAAAAATGATGCTCCGAAATCAACTTCTGTCACCTTAGTGATACATCTTGGGATAGTACCTAAAGTTTAAAGCAGAAATTGGGGCACTTTTGAAATTTTCATTTTTGACCAAAATCGACAGGTCCGGGGCTTAGGGAATTTCTCATATGCCACAAAACGGTTGAAGCTTCTGTTAAAAAATGATGCTCCGAAATCAACTTCTATCACCTTAGTGATACATTTTGGGATAGTACCTAAAGTTTAAAGCAGAAATTGGGGCACTTTTGAAATTTTCATTTTTGACCAAAATCGACAGGTCCGGGGCTTAGGGAATTTCTCATATGCCACAAAACGGTTGAAGCTCCTGTTCAAAAATGATGCTCCGAAATCAACTTCTGTCACCTTAGTGATACATTTTGGGATAGTACCTAAAGTTTAAAGTAGAAATTGGGGCACTTTTGAAAATTTCATTTTTGACCAAAATCGACAGGTCCGGGGCTTAGGGAATTTCTCATATGCCACAAAACGGTTGAAGCTTCTGTTCAAAAATGATGCTCCAAAATCAACTTCTGTCAACTTAGTGATACATTTTGGGATAGTACCTAAAGTTTAAAGCAGAAATTGGGGCACTTTTGAAAATTTCATTTTTGACCAAAATCGACAGGTCCGGGGCTTAGGGAATTTCTCATATGCCACAAAACGGTTGAAGCTTCTGTTCAAAAATGATGCTCCGAAATCAACTTCTATCACCTTAGTGATACATTTTGGGATAGTACCTAAAGTTTAAAGCAGAAATTGGGGCACTTTTGAAATTTTCATTTTTGACCAAAATCGACAGGTCCGGGGCATAGGGAATTTCTCATATGCCACAACATGGTTGAAGCTTCTGTTCAATAATGATGCTCCGAAATCAACTTCTGTCACCTTTGTGATATATTTTGGGATAGTACCTAAAGTTTAAAGCAGAAATTGGGGCACTATTGAAATTTTCATTTTTGACCAAAATCGACAGGTCCGGGGCTTAGGGAATTTCTCATATGCCACAAAACGGTTGAAGCTCCTGTTCAAAGATGATGCTCTGAAATCAACTTCTGTCACCTTAGTGATACATTTTGGGATAGTACCTAAAGTTTAAAGCAGAAATTGGGGCAGTTTTGAAATTTTCATTTTTGACCAAAATCGACAGGTCCGGGGCTTAGGGAATTTCTCATATGTCACAAAACGGTTCAAGCTTCTGTTCAAAAATGATGCTCCGAAATCAACTTCTGTCACCTTAGTGATACATTTTGGGATAGCATCTACAGTTTAAAGCAGAAATTAGGGAACTTTTTGAAATTTTCATTTTTGACCAAAATCGACAGGTCCGGGGCTTAGGGAATTTCTCATATGCCACAAAACGGTTGAAGCTTCTATTCAAAAATGATGCTCCAAAATCAACTTCTGTCAACTTAGTGATACATTTTGGGATAGTACCTAAAGTTTAAAGCAGAAATTGGGGCACTTTTGAAAATTTCATTTTTGACCAAAATCGACAGGTCCGGGGCTTAGGGAATTTCTCATATGCCACAAAACGGTTGAAGCTTCTGTTCAAAAATGATGCTCCAAAATCAACTTCTGTCAACTTAGTGATACATTTTGGGATAGTACCTAAAGTTTAAAGCAGAAATTGGGGCACTTTTGAAAATTTCATTTTTGACCAAAATCGACAGGTCCGGGGCTTAGGGAATTTCTCATATGCCACAAAACGGTTGAAGCTTCTGTTCAAAAATGATGCTCCGAAATCAACTTCTATCACCTTAGTGATACATTTTGGGATAGTACCTCAAGTTTAAAGCAGAAATTGGGGCACTTTTGAAATTTTCATTTTTGACCAAAATCGACAGGTCCGGGGCATAGGGAATTTCTCATATGCCACAACATGGTTGAAGCTTCTGTTCAATAATGATGCTCCGAAATCAACTTCTGTCACCTTTGTGATATATTTTGGGATAGTACCTAAAGTTTAAAGCAGAAATTGGGGCACTATTGAAATTTTCATTTTTGACCAAAATCGACAGGTCCGGGGCTTAGGGAATTTCTCATATGCCACAAAACGGTTGAAGCTCCTGTTCAAAGATGATGCTCTGAAATCAACTTCTGTCACCTTAGTGATACATTTTGGGATAGTACCTAAAGTTTTAAGCAGAAATTGGGGCACTTTTGAAATTTTCATTTTTGACCAAAATCGACAGGTCCGGGGCTTAGGGAATTTCTCATATGTCACAAAACGGTTCAAGCTTCTGTTCAAAAATGATGCTCCAAAATCAACTTCTGTCACCTTAGTGATACATTTTGGGATAGCATCTACAGTTTAAAGCAGAAATTGGGGCACTTTCGAAATTTTCATTTTTGACCAAAATCGACAGGTCCGGGGCTTAGGGAATTTCTCATATGCCACAAAACGGTTGAAGCTCCTGTTCAAAGATGATGCTCCGAAATCAACTTCTATCACCTTAGTGATACATTTTGGGATAGTACCTAAAGTTTAAAGCAGAAATTGGGGCAGTTTTGAAATTTTCATTTTTGACCAAAATCGACAGGTCCGGGGCTTAGGGAATTTCTCATATGTCACAAAACGGTTCAAGCTTCTGTTCAAAAATGATGCTCCGAAATCAACTTCTGTCACCTTAGTGATACATTTTGGGATAGCATCTACAGTTTAAAGCAGAAATTAGGGCACTTTTTGAAATTTTCATTTTTGACCAAAATCGACAGGTCCGGGGCTTAGGGAATTTCTCATATGCCACAAAACGGTTGAAGCTTCTATTCAAAAATGATGCTCCAAAATCAACTTCTGTCAACTTAGTGATACATTTTGGGATAGTACCTAAAGTTTAAAGCAGAAATTGGGGCACTTTTGAAAATTTCATTTTTGACCAAAATCGACAGGTCCGGGGCTTAGGGAATTTCTCGTATGCCACAAAACGGTTGAAGCTTCTGTTCAAAAATGATGCTCCAAAATCAACTTCTGTCAACTTAGTGATACATTTTGGGATAGTACCTAAAGTTTAAAGCAGAAATTGGGGCACTTTTGAAAATTTCATTTTTGACCAAAATCGACAGGCCCGGGGCTTAGGGAATTTCTCATATGCCACAAAACGGTTGAAGCTTCTGTTCAAAAATGATGCTCCAAAATCAACTTCTGTCACCTTAGTGATACATTTTGGGATAGCATCTACAGTTTAAAGCAGAAATTGGGGCACTTTCGAAATTTTCATTTTTGACCAAAATCGACAGGTCCGGGGCTTAGGGAATTTCTCATATGCCACAAAACGGTTGAAGCTCCTGTTCAAAGATGATGCTCTGAAATCAACTTCTGTCACCTTAGTGATACATTTTGGGATAGTACCTAAAGTTTAAAGCAGAAATTGGGGCAGTTTTGAAATTTTCATTTTTGACCAAAATCGACAGGTCCGGGGCTTAGGGAATTTCTCATATGTCACAAAACGGTTCAAGCTTCTGTTCAAAAATGATGCTCCGAAATCAACTTCTGTCACCTTAGTGATACATTTTGGGATAGCATCTACAGTTTAAAGCAGAAATTAGGGAACTTTTTGAAATTTTCATTTTTGACCAAAATCGACAGGTCCGGGGCTTAGGGAATTTCTCATATGCCACAAAACGGTTGAAGCTTCTATTCAAAAATGATGCTCCAAAATCAACTTCTGTCAACTTAGTGATACATTTTGGGATAGTACCTAAAGTTTAAAGCAGAAATTGGGGCACTTTTGAAAATTTCATTTTTGACCAAAATCGACAGGTCCGGGGCTTAGGGAATTTCTCATATGCCACAAAACGGTTGAAGCTTCTGTTCAAAAATGATGCTCCAAAATCAACTTCTGTCAACTTAGTGATACATTTTGGGATAGTACCTAAAGTTTAAAGCAGAAATTGGGGCACTTTTGAAAATTTCATTTTTGACCAAAATCGACAGGTCCGGGGCTTAGGGAATTTCTCATATGCCACAAAACGGTTGAAGCTTCTGTTCAAAAATGATGCTCCGAAATCAACTTCTATCACCTTAGTGATACATTTTGGGATAGTACCTAAAGTTTAAAGCAGAAATTGGGGCACTTTTGAAATTTTCATTTTTGACCAAAATCGACAGGTCCGGGGCATAGGGAATTTCTCATATGCCACAACATGGTTGAAGCTTCTGTTCAATAATGATGCTCCGAAATCAACTTCTGTCACCTTTGTGATATATTTTGGGATAGTACCTAAAGTTTAAAGCAGAAATTGGGGCACTATTGAAATTTTCATTTTTGACCAAAATCGACAGGTCCGGGGCTTAGGGAATTTCTCATATGCCACAAAACGGTTGAAGCTCCTGTTCAAAGATGATGCTCTGAAATCAACTTCTGTCACCTTAGTGATACATTTTGGGATAGTACCTAAAGTTTTAAGCAGAAATTGGGGCACTTTTGAAATTTTCATTTTTGACCAAAATCGACAGGTCCGGGGCTTAGGGAATTTCTCATATGCCACAAAACGGTTGAAGCTCCTGTTCAAAGATGATGCTCCGAAATCAACTTCTATCACCTTAGTGATACATTTTGGGATAGTACCTAAAGTTTAAAGCAGAAATTGGGGCAGTTTTGAAATTTTCATTTTTGACCAAAATCGACAGGTCCGGGGCTTAGGGAATTTCTCATATGTCACAAAACGGTTCAAGCTTCTGTTCAAAAATGATGCTCCGAAATCAACTTCTGTCACCTTAGTGATACATTTTGGGATAGCATCTACAGTTTAAAGCAGAAATTAGGGCACTTTTTGAAATTTTCATTTTTGACCAAAATCGACAGGTCCGGGGCTTAGGGAATTTCTCATATGCCACAAAACGGTTGAAGCTTCTATTCAAAAATGATGCTCCAAAATCAACTTCTGTCAACTTAGTGATACATTTTGGGATAGTACCTAAAGTTTAAAGCAGAAATTGGGGCACTTTTGAAAATTTCATTTTTGACCAAAATCGACAGGTCCGGGGCTTAGGGAATTTCTCGTATGCCACAAAACGGTTGAAGCTTCTGTTCAAAAATGATGCTCCAAAATCAACTTCTGTCAACTTAGTGATACATTTTGGGATAGTACCTAAAGTTTAAAGCAGAAATTGGGGCACTTTTGAAAATTTCATTTTTGACCAAAATCGACAGGCCCGGGGCTTAGGGAATTTCTCATATGCCACAAAACGGTTGAAGCTCCTGTTCAAAAATGATGCTCCGAAATCAACTTCTGTCACCTTAGTGATACATTTTGGGATAGCACCTAAAGATTAAAGCAGAAATTGGGGCACTTTTGAAATTTTCATTTTTGACCAAAATCGACAGGTCCGGGGCTTAGGGAATTTCTCATATGCCACAAAACGGTTGAAGCTTCTGTTCAAAAATGATGCTCCAAAATCAACTTCTGTCACCTTAGTGATACATTTTGGGATAGCATCTACAGTTTAAAGCAGAAATTGGGGCACTTTCGAAATTTTCATTTTTGACCAAAATCGACAGGTCCGGGGCTTAGGGAATTTCTCATATGCCACAAAACGGTTGAAGCTTCTATTCAAAAATGATGCTCCAAAATCAACTTCTGTCAACTTAGTGATACATTTTGGGATTGTACCTAAAGTTTAAAGCAGAAATTGGGGCACTTTTGAAATTTTCATTTTTGACCAAAATCGACAGGTCCGGGGCTTAGGGAATTTCTCATATGCCACAAAACGGTTGAAGCTCCTGTTCAAAAATGATGCTCCGAAATCAACTTCTGTCACCTTAGTGATACATCTTAGGATAGTACCTAAAGTTTAAAGCAGAAATTGGGGCACTTTTGAAATTTTCATTTTTGACCAAAATCGACAGGTCCGGGGCTTAGGGAATTTCTCATATGCCACAAAACGGTTGAAGCTCCTGTTCAAAAATGATGCTCCAAAATCAACTTCTGTCAACTTAGTGATACATTTTGGGATAGTACCTAAAGTTTAAAGCAGAAATTGGGGCACTTTTGAAAATTTCATTTTTGACCAAAATCGACAGGTCCGGGGCTTAGGGGATTTCTCATATGCCACAAAACGGTTGAAGCTCCTGTTCAAAAATGATGCTCCGAAATCAACTTCTGTCACCTTAGTGATACATCTTGGGATAGTACCTAAAGTTTAAAGCAGAAATTGGTGCACTTTTGAAATTTTCATTTTTGACCAAAATCGACAGGTCCGGGGCTTAGGGAATTTCTCATATGCCACAAAACGGTTGAAGCTTCTGTTAAAAAATGATGCTCCGAAATCAACTTCTGTCACCTTAGTGATACATCTTAGGATAGTACCTAAAGTTTAAAGCAGAAATTGGGGCACTTTTGAAATTTTCATTTTTGACCAAAATCGACAGGTCCGGGGCTTAGGGAATTTCTCATATGCCACAAAACGGTTGAAGCTCCTGTTCAAAAATGATGCTCCGAAATCAACTTCTGTCACCTTAGTGATACATTTTGGGACAGCACCTAAAGTATAAAGCAGAAATTGGGGCACTTTTGAAATTTTCATTTTTGACCAAAATCGACAGGTCCGGGGCTTAGGGAATTTCTCATATGTCACAAAACGGTTCAAGCTTCTGTTCAAAAATGATGCTCCAAAATCAACTTCTGTCACCTTAGTGATACATTTTGGGATAGCATCTACAGTTTAAAGCAGAAATTGGGGCACTTTCGAAATTTTCATTTTTGACCAAAATCGACAGGTCCAGGGCTTAGGGAATTTCTCATATGCCACAAAACGGTTGAAGCTTCTATTCAAAAATGATGCTCCAAAATCAACTTCTGTCAACTTAGTGATACATTTTGGGATAGTACCTAAAGTTTAAAGCAGAAATTGGGGCACTTTTGAAAATTTCATTTTTGACCAAAATCGACAGGCCCGGGGCTTAGGGAATTTCTCATATGCCACAAAACGATTGAAGCTCCTGTTCAAAAATGATGCTCCGAAATCAACTTCTGTCACCTTAGTGATACATTTTGGGATAGCACCTAAAGTTTAAAGCAGAAATTGGGGCACTTTTGAAATTTTCATTTTTGACCAAAATCGACAGGTCCGGGGCTTTGGGAATTTCTCATATGCCACAAAACGGTTGAAGCTTCTGTTCAAAAATGATGCTCCAAAATCAACTTCTGTCACCTTAGTGATACATTTTGGGATAGCATCTACAGTTTAAAGCAGAAATTGGGGCACTTTCGAAATTTTCATTTTTGACCAAAATCGACAGGTCCGGGGCTTAGGGAATTTCTCATATGCCACAACACGGTTGAAGCTCCTGTTCAAAAATGATGCTCCGAAATCAACTTCTGTCACCTTAGTGATACATTTTGGGATAGTACCTAAAGTTTAAAGCAGAAATTGGGGCACTATTGAAATTTTCATTTTTGACCAAAATCGACAGGTCCGGGGCTTAGGGAATTTCTCATATGCCACAACACGGTAGAAGCTTCTGTTCAATAATGATGCTCCGAAATCAACTTCTGTCACCTTAGTGATACATTTTGGGATAGTACCTAAAGTTTAAAGCAGAAATTGGGGCACTTTTGAAAATTTCATTTTTGACCAAAATCGACAGGTCCGGGGCTTAGGGGATTTCTCATATGCCACAAAACGGTTGAAGCTCCTGTTCAAAAATGATGCTCCGAAATCAACTTCTGTCAGCTTAGTGATACATCTTGGGATAGTACCTAAAGTTTAAAGCAGAAATTGGGGCACTTTTGAAATTTTCATTTTTGACCAAAATCGACAGGTCCGGGGCTTAGGGAATTTCTCATATGCCACAAAACGGTTGAAGCTCCTGTTCAAAAATGATGCTCCGAAATCAACTTCTGTCACCTTAGTGATACATTTTGGGACAGCACCTAAAGTATAAAGCAGAAATTGGGGCACTTTTGAAATTTTCATTTTTGACCAAAATCGACAGGTCCGGGGCTTAGGGAATTTCTCATATGCCACAAAACGGTTGAAGCTCCTGTTCAAAGATGATGCTCCGAAATCAACTTCTGTCACCTTAGTGATACATTTTGGGATAGTACCTAAAGTTTAAAGCAGAAATTGGGGCACTTTTGAAATTTTCATTTTTGACCAAAATCGACAGGTCCGGGGCTTAGGGAATTTCTCATATGCCACAACACGGTTGAAGCTCCTGTTCAAAAATGATGCTCCGAAATCAACTTCTGTCACCTTAGTGATACATTTTGGGATAGTACCTAAAGTTTAAAGCAGAAATTGGGGCACTTTTGAAATTTTCATTTTTGACCAAAATCGACAGGTCCGGGGCTTAGGGAATTTCTCATATGCCACAAAACGGTTGAAGCTCCTGTTCAAAAATGATGCTCCGAAATCAACTTCTGTCACCTTAGTGATACATTTTGGGACAGCACCTAAAGTATAAAGCAGAAATTGGGGCACTTTTGAAATTTTCATTTTTGACCAAAATCGACAGGTCCGGGGCTTAGGGAATTTCTCATATGTCACAAAACGGTTCAAGCTTCTGTTCAAAAATGATGCTCCAAAATCAACTTCTGTCACCTTAGTGATACATTTTGGGATAGCATCTACAGTTTAAAGCAGAAATTGGGGCACTTTCGAAATTTTCATTTTTGACCAAAATCGACAGGTCCAGGGCTTAGGGAATTTCTCATATGCCACAAAACGGTTGAAGCTTCTATTCAAAAATGATGCTCCAAAATCAACTTCTGTCAACTTAGTGATACATTTTGGGATAGTACCTAAAGTTTAAAGCAGAAATTGGGGCACTTTTGAAAATTTCATTTTTGACCAAAATCGACAGGCCCGGGGCTTAGGGAATTTCTCATATGCCACAAAACGATTGAAGCTCCTGTTCAAAAATGATGCTCCGAAATCAACTTCTGTCACCTTAGTGATACATTTTGGGATAGCACCTAAAGTTTAAAGCAGAAATTGGGGCACTTTTGAAATTTTCATTTTTGACCAAAATCGACAGGTCCGGGGCTTTGGGAATTTCTCATATGCCACAAAACGGTTGAAGCTTCTGTTCAAAAATGATGCTCCAAAATCAACTTCTGTCACCTTAGTGATACATTTTGGGATAGCATCTACAGTTTAAAGCAGAAATTGGGGCACTTTCGAAATTTTCATTTTTGACCAAAATCGACAGGTCCGGGGCTTAGGGAATTTCTCATATGCCACAACACGGTTGAAGCTCCTGTTCAAAAATGATGCTCCGAAATCAACTTCTGTCACCTTAGTGATACATTTTGGGATAGTACCTAAAGTTTAAAGCAGAAATTGGGGCACTATTGAAATTTTCATTTTTGACCAAAATCGACAGGTCCGGGGCTTAGGGAATTTCTCATATGCCACAACACGGTAGAAGCTTCTGTTCAATAATGATGCTCCGAAATCAACTTCTGTCACCTTAGTGATACATTTTGGGATAGTACCTAAAGTTTAAAGCAGAAATTGGGGCACTTTTGAAAATTTCATTTTTGACCAAAATCGACAGGTCCGGGGCTTAGGGGATTTCTCATATGCCACAAAACGGTTGAAGCTCCTGTTCAAAAATGATGCTCCGAAATCAACTTCTGTCACCTTAGTGATACATCTTGGGATAGTACCTAAAGTTTAAAGCAGAAATTGGGGCACTTTTGAAATTTTCATTTTTGACCAAAATCGACAGGTCCGGGGCTTAGGGAATTTCTCATATGCCACAAAACGGTTGAAGCTCCTGTTCAAAAATGATGCTCCGAAATCAACTTCTGTCACCTTAGTGATACATTTTGGGACAGCACCTAAAGTATAAAGCAGAAATTGGGGCACTTTTGAAATTTTCATTTTTGACCAAAATCGACAGGTCCGGGGCTTAGGGAATTTCTCATATGCCACAAAACGGTTGAAGCTCCTGTTCAAAGATGATGCTCCGAAATCAACTTCTGTCACCTTAGTGATACATTTTGGGATAGTACCTAAAGTTTAAAGCAGAAATTGGGGCACTTTTGAAATTTTCATTTTTGACCAAAATCGACAGGTCCGGGGCTTAGGGAATTTCTCATATGCCACAACACGGTTGAAGCTCCTGTTCAAAAATGATGCTCCGAAATCAACTTCTGTCACCTTAGTGATACATTTTGGGATAGTACCTAAAGTTTAAAGCAGAAATTGGGGCACTTTTGAAATTTTCATTTTTGACCAAAATCGACAGGTCCGGGGCTTAGGGAATTTCTCATATGCCACAAAACGGTTGAAGCTCCTGTTCAAAGATGATGCTCCGAAATCAACTTCTGTCACCTTAGTGATACATTTTGGGATAGTA